>NC_057800.1:275838055-275934504 GCF_018294505.1 Triticum aestivum | reverse complement strand
CAATTTAAAAAAAACTGATTTCGCCGAAATAAAATCCTAGAAAATAAAATAAAAACCTAAGAATACCAAAAAAAAAATTCACCATCTAAATAGAATATTTAGAACCAAGTGAACATTTTCTTAGCCTAAAATGCATATTTTTTCTAATTAAAATAAAATAGCAATAAAATCCAAATGAAATTGTTTATTTGTTTTTAATATTTTTCCTCCAATATTCCTTTTATTATGGAGAAGTCATATTATCTCCTCTCATATATTTTAATATGAAATATTTTCGGAGAGAAAAACAATTAAAACCAAAGTGATCCTTGTTCTGATATTTGGTAAATTTTCAAATATGAGAAACGTGAAATCCCCAACTCTCTCCGTGTGTCCTTGAGTTTCTTAGAATTTCGAGGATCGCAAAATGAACGACAATAAAATATGATATGCATGAATGACCTATGTATGACATTCCAAATTGAAAATTTGGGATGTTACAAACCTACCCCCCCCCCTTAAGATGAATCTCGTCCTCGAGATTCGGGTTGGCTAGAAAATAGGTGTGGGTGGTCTTTGCGTAGATCATCCTCTCGTTCCCAGGTGACTTCATCCTCGGTACGGTGGCTCCACTAAACTTTGCAAAACTTGATAACCTTGCTGCGAGTAACTCGGCTGGCAACCTCGAGAATCTTTACAGGTTTCTCCTCATATGTCAAATCACTATCCAACTAAATTGCTTCCAGGGGTACTATATCTCTTAGTGGTATATCGGCCATCTCTGCATGGCACTTCTTCAACTGGGAAACGTGAAACACATCATGAACTCCTGACAGTCCTTCGGGTAACTCCAACTTGTAGGCAACCTCTCCCATGCGTTCCAAAATACTATACGGTCCTACAAATCTCGGGGCTAACTTTCCCTTAACTCCAAAACGTTTAAATCCTCGTAGTGGTGACACACGGAGATATGCTCTGTCTCCGATTTCATAAACTACCTCCTTACGTTTTGAATCTGCATAACTCTTCTGCCTGGACTGAGCTACCTTTAGTCTATCTCGAATCAGCATAACCTTCTCTTCTGACTCTTTAATCAAATTCGGTCCAAACAACTGACGGTCTCCAACTTCATCCCACATCAACGGTGTTCTGCACCTCCTTCCATACAAGGCTTCGAAAGGTGCCATCTTCAAACTGGCTTGGTAGTTGTTGTTGTATGAGAACTCCGCATAGGGCAAATTATCATCCCAACTAGATCCATAATCTAGCGCACAAGCTCTCAACATGTCCTCCAGAATCTGATTGACTCTCTCGGTCTGTCCATCTGTCTGTGGATGAAAATTTGTACTGAACTCTAGCCTAGTACCCAAAGTCTGGTGGAGCTGGTGCCAAAACTTTGAAGTAAACTGTGTTCCTCTATCTGATACAATAGTCCTTTGAACTCCACGCAGACATACAATCCTGGTCTTGTATATCTTGGCCAACTTCGCACTGGTATAGGTGGTTTTCACTGGGATAAAGTGAGCTACTTTTGTCAAGCGATCCACTACTACCCAGATAGAATCATATCCCGCTCGGGTCCTGGGTAATCCAGTGATAAAATCCATGCCAAGCTTGTCCCACTTCCATTCGGGTATCGGCATAGGCTGCAGTAATCCTGTTGGCTTTTGATGTTCTGCCTTCACTCTCTGACATACATCACATACAGCCACAAACTCGGCAATGTCCTTCTTCATACCCATCCACCAGAAACGCTCCTTCAAATCCAGATACTGTCAGGACCCTGACTCGATGCCACATCGATCTAGCATGTAACACCTCATATCACTTTGCGGCCTCACGCACGGTATTCCCACGGGTGTCGCCTTACCTTTGCCCGGGACCGTTTGCGCCTTTTGGCACACGTATATGACAGTGTCGCTAGCATCCATATGATAAGGAGCCCGGGCTGACATGGCTAGTCGTAAACCCAAAGTGGCACAGACTTACAGGGACAGGCATCCATGACCCAGCATTGAACGTGTCGGTCACCAGCGAGTGAATCCAGGCTGTAGCACTGGGCTAGCAGGACTCCGGTGAACCGGGCTGTAGCGGGCTAACAGGACTCCGGTATTCATCGCGTGACATTTCCCTGAAGGGACAGACACAGGAACGAAGAAGGACACATGCCGGCCAGCCTAAGTGTTCCGGAGCAGTAGCAAGCTACCATGGCTCGGTGGAAACACTAGGAGACATTTCCCCGTAAGAGAGGCTACTAAAGATAAACAACTAGATGGTCAGATCCCACACATACCAAGCATTCCAATAACATACACACAATATGCTCGATATGTGCAAATACAACATGGCATCACAACATGACTCTACGACTCAAGTAATTTATTCATTAGGCTCCGAGGAGCGAGATGTTACAAACATGGGTCTCATGACCCAACACTCAGAGCATACAAATCAAAGCACAAGCGGAAGCTATCATGTCTGAGTACAGACATCTATAAATGAAAAAGGCTGAGAAGCCTGACTGTCTATCAGATCCTGCCGAGGGCACAAGATCGTAGCTGAGGTAACAAGCTAAACGTCGAAGTCCACGTGGAACTACTAGTGAGACCGAAGTCTCTCTGCAAAACATAAAATAGGCAAACGTGAGTACAAATGTACCCAGCAAGACTTACATCAGAACTAACTACATATGCATCATTATCAACAAAGGGATGGTGGGGTTTAACTGCAGCAAGCCAGCTCTGACTCGGTGGCTATCCTGAACTACGACTGCAAGTAACTCTTTTGAGGTGGCGCACACGAGTCCACATATTCACCATATCAATACACCACTATGGATCCGCTCCCGTCTCCCTACGAGAACGCCATCCATAGCACTCACGCTTATCTTGCGTATTTTAGAGTATCCACTTTCACTTGTCTATGAACTGATATAAGCAACCCAGAAGTCCTTTTCCGCGGACACGGCTATTCGAATAGATAATGTTAACCCTGCAGGGGTGTACTTCTTCACACACGCTCTCACCACTTACCGCCGTTTACACGACATGTACTCGGCAACCTTCAAGCGGAAGCCCAACGTGGGTGTCGGCCACGGCCTACCTAAACACTCAAGTCTCTAGTCCAGGTTTATCGCCTATTCGGGTTCCATCCATGAGGAGATCCGGCCGGAGTTTCGCTCACGGCCCCAAACGATGTGAACAGGGTTCCCGAGACACCAAACGGGCGCCCGGTACACCGTGCCACGTGCCTACCGCATCACAGCCCACCCCTACGGTCAGCGCTGCGCACGGCCTCCAGCATACTACAAACACCAGAAACTACTTGCAACTCCTGGACAGAGGACAAGGGTGATTAAGAAGCCGAGAGGGTCCATTGGTTTCGGGCCCAATGCGTGGTAGTAGCTGAATCATGGATCACAAACACAGAACTCAGTTCCTGAGGATGGCTGCAATGAGACAACCCACCATGTACTCCTACATGGCCTCTCACCGCTACCTTTACCAAATCGTGTTCACACGCTTAGCTCACACACCGTAGGACATGTTCACACACCTCTGATTCATCCCGGATGAATCAGACCCGACTCGACTCTAAGCAGTAGCAGGCATGACAAACAAGCATGAATGAGTAGGCACAACAGGGCTCAAACAACTCCTACTCATGCTAGTGGGTTTCATCTATTTACTGTGGCAATGACAGGTCATGCAAAGGATAAAGGGGTTCAGCTACCGCAGCAGGTAACAGATGAATCGTTGTTGTCCTAATGCAGTAAAAGAGAGCAGGAGCGAGAGAGTGGGATTGTATCAGAATGAACAAGGGGGTTTTGCTTGCCTGGCACTTCTGAAGATAGCATTGAGTCTTCATCAGTGTCAACGATCACATCATCAGTATCATGTCTATCGAGAGGGGACAAATACCGGCAACACAGAAGGGAACACAATCAATGCAATGCACAATATGATGCATGATCATGACATGGCAAAATGAATGTGTTTTGGGCTAATGCAACTAGCAACAGATTAAATGAAGTTGGTTTGAATACAAGATTCAAATTCAAACTCCATATGTGATTATTCAAATGCCATTTAATTGATTTGTGCTAAACATCAGCTATAGGTTGTTCTAACATGCATGAAAATGATACAGATGGATTCCTTGAATTTTTCTGATAATTTTTCATATATAAATTATTTAATTTGGAGCTACGGTTGAATTTCTATGATTTATTGAAGTTTAGGGCATTTTTCTGAAATTTCCTGAATATTAATAATTCCAGTAATTCATTAATGCGTCAGCCTGATGTCATGATGACGTCAGCAGGTCAACGTGGCACAGTCCGGTCAACCCCTGACCGGTGGGTCCCGAGTGTCAGTGTCTAACTAAACTAACCTAGCTTAGTTAATACTAACCTAACCTAATTAGCCGGGCGGGGCCCGCAGGTCAGTGAGAGAGAGGGGGTCAAACCGGGCAGTGGGGTCAACCCACGCCGGTCATCGGGTCAGCGGTCGCCGGCGTTTAGCCGCCGGCGAGTCCAGGCGCGGCGGAGGGCTCGGGAAACGCCCTCCGGCGACCAAAACAGCGGCAGCGATCATCTACGCGTAGCTGGCGCTCAGTCGTATCCATCTAAGCAAGCGGGAGGGGCTGAGGTCGAGCGGGCTCGCCGGAATCAGGCTCGCGGCGGCGGCCGAGGTTCGGACCTCGACGGAAACGAGGCTACGGTTGACGAGAGGACAAACGGATGCTTGTTCTGGGCTCCTGGGACCACGCTGAGCACAAACACGTGCTCAAACACGGGCGGCAGCAACTGTGGCCGCGGCGGTGCCATGGCCGTCGGCGAAGAGCTCTCGGCTCGTTGTGAACGGCGGCTAGAGAGGGAGATAGGGCACGGGGAGAGGGGGAATCGGGTCAAAGGCTCACCGCGGAGCTGCAGGGAGGGTTAGTGGGCTCGGGGGCGCGCCGGGGTGGCCGAATCGACGGAGAAGGGCGCCGGGGCCGAAGCTTGAAGACGATGACGATGGCGGCTGCTCGGGGCCCTTCTGGTCGCGTGAGACGACGAGGAGGACGAGGGAGGAACAGCGGAGCTTTGGGAGGCGTCGGGGAGGCGAGACGGTGGCTGTGGCCGCGCGAGCGCTGGTCGGCGGCGACGGGCTCCATTCGGTCGCGGGAGGGGAAGCAGAGGAGCGAGGGGGAGGGAGGTCCAGAGAGCGAGGGAGAAGTGAGAGGGGGGTCGGGGAGGCGCGTGGCGTCTCCGGGCGTCGAGGAGGGAGGCAACCAGGCAGGAGGTGGCCAAGCGCGGTGGCGGTGCTCGCCACCGAGCTGCTTCGTGCGCTGGCACGGGAAGAAGACAGGCATGCCCCCTGGTGGTTGGGTTGCACAGTGTTGGGCTGTCCAGGTGGGCTTGGTGGGCTGCAGAGGTAAGTCCAGGTAAGGTTTCTCTCCTCTGTCTTTTATTTCTGTTTTTTTTTATTTTTTTAATTCTTTTGCCACTGTTTTGAATTAAAAATAATAATTCAAACAATGCCAAAGCTCCTCTGAATATTTTTATTTTGCTAGATGGACTTTTCCAAAAGCTCATAAAATATTTCAGGGTATTTGAAATTATATTCTAGTTATATGAATATAATTCAAATTCAAATAGCTAATGATTTAAATTCAAAGTCCCAAAAATAAATCCTTAAAAATGTTCAATATTTTGGTTGGGACCAGAACCCTTACCAAAAATTATCAAACATTTAAGAAGAGCATTTTGGAGCAATGAATGAGATTTTTAGGTTTTTTGCCCTTCTTTTATTTAGGGTTTTGAGGCTTCCAACAATCCTCAACTCATGTTTTAGAAATTTAAATATGATGCCTGGATGAAGATGCAACTATTTACAAACAATATTCTAGGGCTGTGACAGATACATCTTGGTGTTTCTGGGGTGTATCAAGTATGGCGAGTCGTGAGCCTCCTGAAGTATCAACTTCCTGATCTCCGCATTATTGGGCACGTAAACACGGTCCTCAAACCACAAGGTGTTGTGCTCATCCTCACGAAAACCTTTGGCTTTTCCTTCACTCATCTTCTCCTTTATCTCCGCAATTTCCTTGTCATCCTTCTGAGCTTCACGAATCTTTCCCAATAATGTAGATTGAACTTCCATCGCTACAACAAAACCTCTAGGAACAATCTCCAAACAGAGTTCCCTGAGATCGTCGACTAACTCCTTTGGCAAACCTCCGGTTACTAAGGTATTAGCATAACTCTTCCGGCTCAGAGCGTCTGCTACGACATTGGCCTTGCCTGGATGATAGTGGAGCTTCATATCATAATCCTTTATCAGCTCCAACCATCTCCTCTGCCTGAGATTCAGCTCCTTCTGTGTGAAAATGTACTTCAAACTCTTATGATCCGTGTACACATCACAATGATTTCCAATAAGAAAATGTCTCCAGGTTTTGAGTGCATGCTTTACGGCTGCTAACTCCAAATCATGCGTGGCATAATTTAACTCATGCGGTCGAAGTTGTCGTGAGGCATACGAAACAACTCTTCCGTCTTGCATAAGCACATTTCCAAGTCCTAAGCGAGACGTGTCGCAATACACTTGGAAATCCTTACGTATATGGCAGAATCACCACTGGGGCTGTAGTCAAACGTTTCTTCAACTCCTAAAAACTTGCATCACATTCATCCGTCCATTTAAACTTGGTGTCCTTCTTCAACAGCTCTGTCATGGTCTTTGCAATCTTGGAGAAATTCTCAATAAATCTCCGATAGTATCCCGCAAGTCCTAGAAAACTGTGGATCTCTCCAACTGAGGTGGGTGCCAACCACTCAGTGACTGACTGAACCTTAGTAGGGTCTACTGCTATACCTTCTCCTGATATAACATGTCCAAGGAATCCAACTTCCTTCAACCAAAACTCACATTTTCTGAACTTGGCGTATAACTGATGTTCCTTGAGCTTCTCGAGAACTAAACGCAAATGCTCCTTATGCTCCTCTTCATTCTTCGAGTATACCAAGATATCATCAATGAACACCACGGCAAACTTATCCAAGAACTCCATAAATACTTTGTTCATCTTGCTCATGAAATAGGCAGGGGCATTAGTCAGTCCAAATGACATAACCGTATACTCATATAACCCGTACCGTGTGGTGAAAGCTGTCTTAGGTATATCCTGTTCTCGAATCTTCAGCTGGTGGTATCCTGATCGCAGATCGATCTTGGAAAATACTTTATCTCCTTGCAACTGATCAAAAAAATCATTGATCATCGATAGTGGGTACTTGTTCTTGATCGTCACTTCATTCAATGCGTGATAATCCACAACCATTCTCAGAGATTTATCCTTCTTCTCAACCAAGAGCGTTGGGGCTCCCCATGGTGATGAACTTCGTCGAATGTAACCTTTCTCCAATAACTCCTTGATCTGCTTCTTAATCTCCTCCAGATCATTCGCGGGCATCTGGTATGGTCTCTTCGATATCGGTCAGGTGCCTGGCAACAACTCTATCAAAAACTCCATATCACGATCCGGCGGCATGCCTGGTATTTCCTGTGGAAATACATCCGGGTAATCCTTCACTACAGGCACTTCTTCCTGAACAACTCCCGTGAGGGAATTTATGCGAGTACTCTTAGGAGTATGCCTGGATACATACATAATCATTTTTCCCTCCGGGGTGGTGAGTAGAATTGACCTACTAGCAGAGTCAATGTTTCCTCCATACTTCAATAACCAATCCATTCCTAGTATCACATCCAATCCTTGTGACTCTAGAATTATAAGGTCTGATGGGAAAACATGGCTGCCAATGGTTAAGGGTAACCGATCTCACAATCGGCTGGCCATATACTTTGCACCGGGTGAGCTCACTATCAAAGGTGTCCTAAGGGCTAGGGTGGGTAACTTAAACTTGTCCACAAATCCCCTTGAAATGTATGAATGAGATGCACCAGTATAAAAAAGAACGTGAGCGGTAAATGACTTAACCAAAAACTTACCGATAACTGCATCTGGCTGCTGCTCAACCTCCTCTACGCTCATGTGGTTCACTTGTCCCCTATTGAAAGGGTTGGGCTTCTTCCCAGGGCTTCCATTGCCATTACCATTATTCGCTTCAGGGCACTCGGTGACATAGTGTGCGGTCTTCCCACACTTGAAACAAGTAATGTGACTCAGGTCCTTCTTGGCGGGCGTTGCTAGGTTAGAACGGTTCTGATTGCTGCCTGCTCCATTCCCGTTTCCATTCTTGAGGCCACTTTGGTTATGCAAACTGCCTCCATTGTGGGTATCCTCCATGGTTATGGGTAAATCCTCCCGAGTTTGGGTTGAAACGAGGCTTCTGCTGAGCTCCAGAATTGTACTTTCCTTGTCCATACTTCCTCTTGCGGCTCTCAATCTGTTGTTGCTTCCCTTCAATCATAAGATCCTTGTCTACCAGCTCCTGATAGTTGTTAAATGTTGCCACCATCAACTGCATGCTCATATCATCATTCAGCCCTTCCATAAACTTCTCCTGCTTCGTGGCGTCTGTGGCCACATCATCATGGGCATATCGAGATAGCTTACTAAACTCATCTATGTACTGAGCCACAGTATGATTTCCCTGGCGCAAGTTGCGAAACTCACGCTTCTTCATGCTCATAGCTCTAGTTGAGACATGGGATGTGCGGAATGCTTGCTGAAGCTGATCCCAAGTGATATTGGCTATAGGGAAAGTGGCTGTGTAATTCTCCCACCATGAAGCTGCTGGTCCATCCAATTGGTGTGCGGCAAAACGCACCTTCTTAGCATCTGTGCAACCTGCGGTGGTCAACTCCCTTCCAATCTTGCGTAGCCAGTCATCAGCAACTATGGGCTCGGTGCTACTAGAAAACACTGACGGCTGCAACCTCAGAAAACGAGCTAAGTTATCAACTGGTGGTGATGGAAAAGGGTTGTTGTTGTTGTTGTTGCCTTGGTTCTGGACTAATATCTGCATCAAGGCATTCTGCTGCTGAATCAACTAGGTGATCTCAGGTGGAAAGACAAATCCAGTGTCACTTCTCGGAGGCATCTGATGGGTTTAGAGGGGAGAGATTAGAATAGAAATGAGGTCTAGTGAGAAAGCACTACCCATATGCACATGAGACAAACACAATCATACCACACCAAATCAATTCAAGCAAGGGCATACAATCAGTCTAGAACTATCGTTACAAAAATGCTCGGACTAGTACTATATACATGGGGGAATACTACTAAACATATGGTGGTCATTCTAGAAATTTTGATTGGTGGAAGACTCCATGATATCCGCTCCAGCTTCGTCTTCATAATCATCATCACAATCGTCGGGGTCGGAGTCGGTGTCGTGGATGATGATCTAGTCTTCAGAACGTATCTCCTTGGGTTTGCCGTCTTCTCCTCCTGGCACGGGGTCTCCCATAAAAACTCCTGGCTTCCTTGTCAGGTCGTCATTATTTTCCACGAGTATTGTCATTTCCTCCTCATATCCATCGAGTGTAGACTTGAGTTCCTCTTCTAGCTCTATGATCCTAGTCATCGCCTTCTTCAAATCTATCATGCTTGCGCACATCTGGTTCTCCCGCCGACGAATGTGCTGGTTTAACTCCTGGATGAATGTTGCAATAGACCGGTCCCTCCTGGTGCTGACTATCTCCCATTGCTCATCTCAGCGCCACATATTTGGTAGATAGTATCCTTAAGATCCTTGTGATAAACTTCGCAATGCGTCCCATGGCGATGTGGGTTGCCATGCTCTTTGCTAGACTCCAGGTGGGTGCATCAAAAGAAAACTCTATGGGCTCCGTGACTGGCGTGAATGTCCTTCCTGGAACTTGAACTCGAATCAACCATCGCTCCTCTTCTGGTAAGGTGGCGGTGTAGGTTCCGGTGAAGCTTGGTATTCCGATGTTCAGATACCTAGTGACTTCCTTCAAGTGTCATCCAAAAGGCGTGTCTTCATTTGGTTGTGCAAACTTATTCCTTGAGTCCGCCATCCTAAAGAGTAGGAAATGGAGAGGAGTCAGAAATGAGTAGATAAGTGACCTATGGCTCATCTTAGTGGTCGTGTCCTACATTCAACGTGTGCTCTGATACCATCTTGTAGCGACCTGACCTCAGACGGTCAAGTCTCTGTGCTTCAGCGTCATCCCTGGATCGGTAATGTTGACACACATAGTACTCGAAGGATTTACAACAGAGTAGCAATCACACACTTATTACATCGAATGTCTCAAAAGAGAACTTATTACAATAAATATGGCTTAAGGCCATCTAGATAAATAACAGTGGAAGGCTTGGAAGATAAAGTGAGTCCATCAACTCCAACGGCATAGCTGAGTGCATGACAATCGACCTAGCGCACCTTACTCCTCGTCTGAAAAGTCTGCAACATGATACGTTGCAGCCCGAAAACGGGTCAGCACATGGAATATGCTGGCAATATAACACAGTAGAGCAATGAACAGAAAAATGCTATCACTACAATGCATATATGGCTGGTGGAGGCTCTAAGGCTATATTGTTTTGCGAAAAGCCATTTTTTTCCTACAACGAAGGAATATATTTTATTTAACTATCATGGTGGTTGAAACATCATTGAGAAGGTTCCTCCAACTCAATCCCAATTAAAGTATTCATTATCAGCCCAACAAATTAATTTAGAGTGATGAGATCAAATCAATAATTCAGGTACCAGATACTCAAGATGTCCATAACTGGGGACACGGCTAACCATGATTAGTTTTTACACTCTGCAGAGGTTTGCGTATTTTCCTCACAAGACTCGATCTCCTCCGTTGGATTTCTCGCACTACATGGTGTTTGAGAGATGGATGACTGAGACACAGTCTTTCAGAAACATAAACTCTAACCCTGGGTAGACAGTACCAACATACATCCCCTACATCTGCTAGCCTACCACTAGAAGAGGTCATGCAACTTACTCAACTATGCTAGAGCCCATAATAGCTTGTGGCTGCACACGGAAGTTTCTAGCATGAATAATCTTATGATCCCTTTGAGCCTGGGTGGCGAACCATAGGATGATCACACGAGTACTCCGGAATATCCAAGGACAACACCGGATTCTCCAGGTGCCCGCAACCAATCCACCCAGATATGTATTTAAGTAGCCACCTTAAGTTAACCATTAATTAACAATCTGACATCTGTCATGGATACACTCAAACCCAATCCACGTCTACGAGCATAGCATGGCCATATAAGCATAGCGTAGAAGTAACTCCCAAGGGTTTGATAATAAATGGGCAATAGGTTCTACCTCATCAACTACTTCCTAAAACCCACATGTTAATCACATCCTAGTTATGCAGTGTTTGATGGTTGTAGCTAATGCATAAAAACTGGGTATGAAAAGAGTATGATCAATGTGTTACTTGCCTTGCTGACGATCCGCAAAACCTAGTGACTCGTAGTAGCACGCTTCACACTCCGGGAATTCTATCGTAAACAAACAATAACATACATAAGCAATCAAGCAAAGATACACGGATAAAACTCAAATAAGTAGATCTAACCAGAAATTTCAACTGAAGAACTCCGGTTTCCAAAAAGAATCAAATCAAACGGAGCAACAAAACTCAAACTACGAAAGAAACAAGATCTGTTTACTAATCTGGACTAAAGTCAAATTTTACCGTACCAAAATCTTGTTCAAGTTGGTTAAAAAGAAAGAGGGCTTTGAGACGAAGATCTAGGCGCTTGTTTCACCTGATTTGGATAAACGAGCGAAAGGATAAACTAAAACAAAGATCGGGGCAGAAATCGCGATCGAAAATAATCGTGTAAAAACCCTGGAAAAAATAAAACGAAACGAACAGGCTAACGAACGTTCGCTAAACAACTAAACCGAGAAAACCAAACCGATTCTAAAAACGAATGGTTCTACCATTTAACCGGAAAAGACCGGCAGCGACGGATCCGGCGAGCGGTGGCTCCGGCAGGGCGGGGCGGTGGTGAAGCGGCGCGGCGACGGCAGAATGGCGCGGGGCGGTGGTGAAGCGCGCAGCGGCGCGGCTGCTTCGGCTGCGGAGCGACGCGGCGATGTGAGGCAGGGGGCGGCGGCGGTGGTATTTAAGAGGGGAGGGGGAGGTGGTGGCGTGGGGGAGGGGGCAAGGCGGCGGGGCGAGGTGGAGTCGGCGACGGCGTACGGGCGGCGGACTCCCGCTCGGGGTTGGGGTGACGCAGCGCGTGGGCCGGCTGGGCTTTCGGCCCAGTCGGTCCGAAGCAATTTTTTTTAAAAAAACTGATTTCACTGAAATAAAATCCTAAAAAATAAAATAAAAACCTAAAAATACCAAAACAAATTTCACCGTCTAAATAGAATATTTAGAACAAAGTGAACATTTTCTTGGCCTAAAATGCATTTTTTGGAAAATGCATATTTTTTTCTAATTCAAATAAAATAGCAATAAAATCCAAATAAAATTGTTTATTTGATTTTAATATTTTCCTCCAATATTCCTTTTATTTTGGAGAAGTCATATTATCTCCTCTCATATATTTTAATATGAAATATTTTCGGAGAGAAAACAATTAAAACCAAAGTGATCCTTGTTTCGATATTTGGTCAATTTTCAAATATGAGAAACGTGAAATCCCCAACTCTCTCCGTGGGTCCTTAAGTTGCTTAGAATTTCGAGGATCGCGAAACGAACGGCAATAAAATATGATATGCATGAATGTCCTATGTATAACATTCCAAATTGAAAATTTGCGATGTTACATGTGCCAACATCGAAATTTCGTCGTTGATGATAGCATATGTGTATGAAAGTCATATGTCCACTAACTTATGCGACGATATTTCTCCTCCCCTTTTATTTCCGGGTCTGTTATTTTATATCGAGCGGCGCGACAGAAATTCATCATGCTATTTTTATCCATGCATTCGGCAACTCAGTACTTTTTTATTTTATGTAAATGATTTTATTTAATAATATCTAAGCACCGTGTTTCACTTTGGTCGAAATCGGTGTCAATATATGCGCCTCGAGGTCTGAATGCGAATGTTTTTTAATTTGGATTTAGAGCTCGAAAATATATGTATCTTTTTTAACGTACCTCAAAGATTTGGCTTAACCATGGCAGTGTACGCGTACATTAAACTGGCCGGCTTGACGCTAGGCCAGATGCGTACGGTGGCTATAAAAGTTTGTTTGAATATTTCGACTGGATAAGGCCTTAATCTTGCAGGTTTGTTATGAGTCCGCCGGTTTGATAATTAGTTGAGACTCCCAAGGCTAAGGAGTTGTTATTTGAAACGAAGTTATCTGCTACTGCCCAAACGCGTGCTGGCAGGCATCTTTCTCGTCGTTCATCTAATAACCAACCAAGTGTATTTCTTCTCTTTTTATATTCTTTAAACGTCAGTTTGTCTGTAACTATGGCGCTTTGCCAATCTTGATCGGACTCTGTTCTTCGGCAAACTTCGGGAACGTATCACGATTAAGGTAGTGATGGCATCTGTCCTTGCGTCTCCATCATCCAGCTGAACTCCGATTTGCTTTTTTCTTAGGCATAGAAAGGTGCGGATTGATTCTTGCCTCAGATGCTGGTGAGTACGTGATTGTTTCTCTCAGGAGTACATTATTCATGTATCTTAACCTGATTTTCCATCTCTCCCTTTTATTTTTAGGTGAGGTGATTACAATCTAGTAGAACAGATCGCACATTTGCTTTCCAGCCAGGTGACACTCCCAGACCTGTCTCCTTCCTGTTCTATTTTATTTGAAGTAGGATACGTACAATAGACATGCACGCAACGCACAACACTACAACATGCGATTTTTCGTTTATATATGAGGATGGTGTCTTTTATGAACGTATATGTCATCAAGCAACATCTTCGTTTCATGGCTGGCGTGCCGGCAAGTTTGTACGAATTTGGTCCGTTGTATAGCCGTGAAAACCGATGTATGTAGTATTTCTTTAATCTTTAATTGATTCAACAATATTCTCACGAATGTCGTTCGGCAATTATTTTTATATGGGCTTGGTCCGTCGTACGACCATTGAGAACAACAAGCATAGCATGTATGATTTCTTTCCGGTTGGCGTTCCGGCGAGTCCCTATGTGGGATTGGTCCGTCGTACAACCGCAGAGATGAATACAAGTGCCACGTATATACATTATGCCAACAATAAGTTTTTCTCACGGTCGGCGTCCCGGCAAGTCTCTATATGGGCTTGGTCCATCGTACGATCGTGGAGACAATTATAAGCTCCACATATATATTATGTCAAAAATATATTTTTCCTATGGTTGGCGTCCCGGCAAGTCCCTATATGGGGTTGGCCGTCCTACTACCGTGGAGACAATTATAAGCGCTATACAATTATGTCGAAAATATATTTATTTTTCCCACGGTTGGCGTCCCGGCAAGTTCCTATGTGCGTCTGGTCCGTCGTACGATCGTGGAGACGATTATAAATGTCACATATATATTATGTCAAAAATATGTTTTCTTTTTCGCAAGAAGCACATCATAACATATACAACCTATGCTTGGGTCTGATGTTCTTTATTTACTCAAGTGTTCCCTCTTTTTGTTTTACATACAGGGTAAGTATTGAATGGTTGGCCGAGAATAGTTGCTAATAAAGCTAGGTAACACCATCGTGACTTTCCCTTCTTCTTTTCTTGTTTAACTAGG
Source organism: Triticum aestivum (assembly GCF_018294505.1). Taxonomy (NCBI): domain Eukaryota; kingdom Viridiplantae; phylum Streptophyta; class Magnoliopsida; order Poales; family Poaceae; genus Triticum; species Triticum aestivum. Next base: position 275,919,847 of record NC_057800.1, on the reverse strand, counting down.
CGTTTCTTTTACACATATACATGCCATCATATTCTTTTTTTGCCTTTTCACATATAGATGGCGTATGGTGAGGGGTCTGTTCCTTTCAATGAACTACCGATTTGTCAGTTAGCTTAGCGGCACCTATATGAACCTAGTACTAATGAAGAGGTTAACCCAGTGATCAGACAGCAGGTGCTCACACATGCGGATTTGACACACCATCCTCGTGGTTGGAATGTGGGGTCTACTCTTAGTGACTATTCTTTTCATCCACTAGCACCTTATCGTAAACCTGATCATGAAGCCTACACCCTAGGGACCAGTATTGTAGCAAAAGGTATAGGTTGGGATGGTCACACAGTCGAGTATGTTCCGCAACCCAAAGGCTATATTGAGTGGGGCATCTCTATATTGAATAACCACTCATTTTATTTGAAAGGAGCAGCGGAGAACACCGATTACATATATGGGGCCATTTATTGCTCCCTCGGTGAATGTGAAGTTTCAGATTCATTACTGAGGTCACTATTGGAAAGGTGGGATCCAAAAACAAATACTTCTCTTTTTTCATCTGGTGAATGCACCATGACTCTGCTTGACATGCTTCTAATGTCGGGTCTTCCTTCAGTTGGAGATCCATATGAGGAATATGTTCCCTCTATAGATGACCTAGAACCTTCAAAGCTTATGTTCCCAAATTTCTTATCTGGCCTTTTAAAAGAATTCTATCGGCTCAGCCGCAAAAATGGAAGCGTGAATTTTCAAGTTTGGCGTGACCATTTCCATAACAAACGCGAACGCACTTCATCTTCCACCTCCCTTCGGGAAAAACACATGTATGTTGCGGCTTTTATAGCCCACTGGCTTTGCTCTTATGTGGTTGTTGGTGGGGGTCCTTATATTCCTCCTGGTGTCCTTCTTATGGCCTCTTGGATCATTTCTGGTCGCAAGATCTCTTTCGCTCCTTCAGCTCTTTGTGCATTGTATTATTCTCTTCGAAGGATCAGTATGCACCCCGTCGCTCCCTCTTATGAGAAGAGATTTTGGCCAGTACATTATATTGCGGGGTGGATGGGTCTTTATCTAAGAAAACCATTTAAGGACAAAGTGAAAGGGGAACATCTTCCAGATGTTAAGCAATTGCCGATGCAACCAACCATGGTTAAAACTATGTTTCGGGTTCCCACAACTTTCAGTCCTGCTATGGCACGCACTTTCCTTGATGACCGAGCCAATATGTTTTGGAATCCGTATACTCCAAACAACTTAGTCGGGGTGGATCAGTTACAAAGGTCCTTCAACATTTCTTCCCATCGGGGTATGCTTCCATGGCGGCATGCTACTGATGTTGATGATATTTGCATAGTGGAGCCATATCACCCTGATCGAGTTGCACGACAACTTACTTTGAGACAACAAGCGACAACTTACTTTGAGACAACAAGTGCCCTATGCTCCGTTGGTCAGCGTGTACACAAAGGAGCATACTGGAGTTGCGTATGCGTATTGGTCGCATTTGTTACGCTCGGACCAAGGAGAGTTCCAGTACCTTCTTAATGATTCACATGAGGCATTTTCTTCTGTGGTCTAGAACAACTGGTCAGTGGGATTTATGAAACCATTTAATAGCATATTCAATACTCTCCGCCCGGGCATTTCGAATGGACAGAATTATAATCTGTGAAACCGTAATTTTCTGAAACACATAGAGGAGTACATAGTTCCTCGCAAGCTTTCAGGAAATGATTTTGTTGTTATAAAGGAAGTCTCCGCCAGGGGTAAGGAAGAGCATATTGCAGCCATCAAATTGAATGAAAAGAGAATTATGGACTACTGGCATCCCATTCTGTCTGCCTTTCTCTCGAATGATGAGCCTTCAATCAACTCTAAAAAGGTGAGGTATATACATATATATATATATATATATATATATATATATATATATATATATATATATATTTGGTACTATCATAGTTCGTTTTCTCCTTTCTTTGTCTCATTTTTTCTATATCTCCTTTTAATAGAAGAAGCGAAAGGTTAAGGATGTTTTCACATGCTCTTCTTCTGTCCAAAAGACTTTGACTATTGGAGAAGAAGAAGCTCGCATGACTGAAAATAGCTCTTTGGAGGTCGCAAGGCCTGCTATCAGAAGAAAGTTTAACACCATTGATGTTGAGAATGATTTTGTTCCAATAGAATTGGATGTGCCACTCCATGTGGTTGACCTTAGTGGTGCAGTACTCGATGGGGTACTTAGTGGACACATAGATCATGGTCTAGGTGACCTACATAATTTAACCGTGGATGATTATAGTGTATCGGGCTCGACTTCTAATCCTACCATTGTTTCGCCACGTTTAGACTCAAACCTACCTCCAACAACTGATGCTTTGAACACTTTGTCCGCTTATACACATGGTAGCTTATATAGCTCTTATTCATTTGTTTGCTATACTGTTATTTTTGTAAGATTATTTATTTATTTTGTAGAGGATGCTTTGTTTGTTGACGAGGAAACATCCACTCAGTTGGCGATGCCATCCACGGACGTCTCTTCTATCACCGAGTGTTTTGTAGAGACCATCGATAAGGCATTGGCGAGGGCCACCGAAGGCTTAAATGATTCCACTATAGCAGATCCTCAGTGCCATGACATTCTTCAAGCAGTCTATTTGATGCTGTCAACTGGGGATATTGTTCCTTGAATTGCCACTGTTCGCACTGACTTGCAAAAACTCATTTTTTTCAAGTGAAATGCAAGGAGCACGCAAAGGAATTGCTGATCATTCTCAGAAACAGGCTGAAGCTGTTAATGCAGCGGAGACGGAAAGTGGATTGTTGGGAGACACTTTGAAAGCTACGTCAAAGGAAATTTTAGCCTTGAAGAAGCAGCGTGAACAAGAGGAGAAGGTCGTGGAAGACCTTGGTGCGAAGCTGAAGGCAGCTACCTCCACGTTGCAGGTGACTGATGAAGTCATTACGGAGCTCGAGTCGAAACAATCAGCCAAGCAATCTGAAGCCAAGGTGCTGCGCGAAAAATTACTCGAGTTCAATGCGAAAGGTGTTCAGGAATTGAAGGTTCTTGAAGAGAAGGTATCCTCGCTGAGCGATAACATTGCAAGCATCATCGGCAACTTAAAGAATTGGCGAGTCCCTATGTGGGATTGGTCTGTTGTACAACCGCAGAGATGAATACAAGTGCCACATATATACATTATGCCAACAATATGTTTATCTCATGGTCGGCGTCCTGGCAAGTCTCTATGTGGGCTTGGTCCATCGTACGACCGTGGAGACAATTATAAGCTCCACATATATATTATGTCGAAAATATATTTTTCCTACGGTTGGCATCCCGGCAAGTCCCTATATGGGGTTGGTCATCGTACTACCATGGAGACAATTATAAGCGATATATATATTACGTCGAAAATATATATTTTTCCCACGGTTGGCGTCCCGGCAAGTTCCTATGTGGGCCTGGTCCGTCGTACGATCGTGGAGACGATTATAAGTGTCACATATATATTATGTCAAAATATGTTTTCTTTTTCACAAGAAGCACATCATAACATATACAACATATGCTTAGCCCTGATGTTTTTTATTTACTCAAGTGTTCCCTCTTTTTATTTTACATATAGGGAAAGTATTGAATGGTTGGCCGAGAATAGTTGCTAATAAAGCTAGGTAACACCATCGTGACTTTCCCTTCTTATTTTCTTGTTTAACTAGGCGTTTCTTTTACACATATACATGCCATCATATTCTTTTTATGCCTTTTCACATATAGATAGCCCATGGTGAGGGGTATGTTCCTTCCAATGAACTACCGATTTGTCAGTTAGCTAAGCGGCATCTATATGAGCCTAATATTAATGAAGAGGTTAACCCAGTGATCAGACAGCAGGTGCTCACACATGCGGATTTGACACACCATCCTCGTGGTTGGAATGTGGGGTCTACTCTTAGTGACTATTCTTTTCATCCACTAGCACCTTATCCTAAACCTGATCATGAAGCCTACACCCTAGGGACCAGTATTGTAGCAAAAGGTATAGGTTGGGATGGTCACACAGTCCAGTATGTTCCGCAACCCAAAGGCTATATTGAGTGGGGCATCTCTGTATTGAATAACCACTCATTTTATTTGAAAGGTGAAGCGGAGAACACCCATTACATATATGGGGCCATTTATTGCTCCCTCGGTGAATATGAAGTTTCAGATTCGTTACTGAGGTCACTACTGGAAAGATGGGATCCAGAAACAAATACTTCTCCTATTTCATCTGGTAAACGCACCGTGACTATGCTTGACATGCTTCTAATGTTGGGTCTTCCTTCAGTTGGAGATCCATGCAAGGAATATGTTCCCTCTATAGATGACCTAGAACCTTCAAAGCTTATGTTCCCAAATTTCTTATCTGGCCTTTTAGAAGAATTCTATCGGCTCAGCCGCAAAAATGGAAGCGTGAATTTTCAAGTTTGGTGTGGCCATTTTCATAACAAATGCGAACGCACTTCATCTTTCACCTCCCTTCGGGAACAACACATGTACGTTGCGGCTTTTATAGCCCACTGGCTTTGCTCTTACGTGGTTGTTGGTGGGGGACCTTATATTCCTCCCGGTGTCCTTCTTATGGCCTCTTGGATCATTTCTGGTCGCAAGATCTCTTTCGCTCCTTCAGCTCTTTGTGCATTGTATTATTCTCTTCGAAGGATCAGTATGCACCCCGTCGCTCCCTCTTATGAGAAGAGATTTTGGCCAGTACATTATATTGCGGGGTGGATGGGTCTTTATCTAAGAAAACCATTTAAGCACAAAGTGAAAGGGAAACATCTTCCAGATGTTAAGCAATTGCCGATGCAACCAACCATTGTTAAAACTATGTTTCGGGTTCCCATGTCTTTCAGTCCTGCTATGGCACGCACTTGCCTTGATGACCGAGCCTATATTTTTTGGAATCCGTATACTCCAAACAACTTAGTCGGGGTGGATCAGTTACAAAGGTCCTTCAGCATTTCTTCCATCGGGGTATGCTTCCATGGCGGCATGCTACTCATGTTGATGATCTTTGCATAGAGGAGCCATATCACCCTGATCGAGTTGCACGACAACTTACTTTGAGACAACAAGCGACAACTTACTTTGAGACAACAAGTGCCCTATGCTCCGTTGGTCAGCGTGTACACAAAGGAGGATACTGGAGTTGCATATGTGTATTGGTCATATTTGTTACGCTCGGACCAAGGAGAGTTCCAGTACCTTCTTAATGATTCACATGAGGCATTTTCTTCTGTGGCCTGGAACAACTGGTGGGTGGGATTTATGAAACCATTTAATAACATATTCAATACTCTCCGCCCGAGCATTTTGAATGGCCAGAATTATAATCCGCGGAAACGTAATTTTCTAAAACACGGAGAGGAGTACATAGTTCCTCACAAGCTTTCAGAAAATGATTTTGTCGTTATAAAGGAAGTCTCCGCCAGGGGTAAGGAAGAGCATATTGCAGCCATCAAATTGAATGCAAAGAGATTATGGACCACTGGCATCCCATTCTGTCTGGCTTTCTCTTGAATGATGAACCTTCAATCAACTCTAAAAAGGTGAGATATATACATCTATATATATATGCATGGTACTACCATAGTTCGTTTGCTCCCTTCTTTGTCTCATTTTTTCTATATCTCCTTTTAATAGAAGAAGCAAAAGATTAAGGATGTTGTCGCATGCTCTTCTTCTGTCCAAAAGACTTTGACTGGTGGAGAAGAAGAAGCTCGCATGACTGAAAATAGCTCTTTGGAGGTCGCAAGGCCTGCTATCAGAAGAAAGTTTAACACCATTGATGTTGAGAATGATTTTGGTCCAATAGAATTGGATGTGCCACTCCATGTGGGTGACCTTAGTGGTGCAGTACTCGATGGCACTACAAGAAAATACACTTCCGTGATGATACGTGTGTGTCACAGTAGGTCACGTTTTTGGTCATGCATGTACATCCATGACGATTTTATGACAAAATCAAGATAGTCATACATGTGCTGTCATAGAAGTGTTCCATGACATTGCCAAAATTATCATCACGGAAGTGTCCACTTCCATGACGATAAATCGCGTGTCACGGAAGTGCTTTCGTCAAGGGTGACTGACACGTGGCATCCACCGTAATGGAACGCCGTTAAGCTATCGGGTCTGGTTTTGGATCCGATAACCCATTAACATCCCGGACCAATGGGGATTTTCCACGTGTAAAATCATCATTGTCTGGAGGAAGCACATGTTGCCTCACCGTTGGACAGATGTCATCCACTCATTGGACAGGAGGCGCCTATGATAGGTCGACACGTGGCACGGCCCAACAGTGGCCCATTCCGAGGAAAAAGGTCGGCTCAATAAAAATTAGCAGGCCAGCCCATATAAGGCCTACTTGTGTCAGGTCCATTTAAGCCCACGGCCCATACAAGATGTGCCAATCCGGCCCGTCAACGGCCCGTTAAAGATTTGACACCATTGCAGCCCATCGTCAGTTTGAGCCCGTTAACAGCCCGCTATATATTTGGGCTCAATATCGGCCCGATGAGATTTCGGCCTGTTAACTGCCCATTCAGTGGATGGGCCAATTTTCACGATGTACATCTTTCGGCCTTTTAGCGACCTATTTAAATGTTGGTCTAATTTTCGGCCCGGTGTGTCTTTCAGCCTGTTGACGGCCCATAAATCAGTTGGGCCATTTGTAGTTGGACCTGTGTTTCGGCCTTTTAGCGGCCCATTTAAGTGTTGAGCCAATTTCCGGCCCAGTGTGTCTTTCAGCCTATTGACGACCCATATATCTGTTGGGCCATTTGTAGTCGGACCTGAGTTTTGGCCTTTTAACGGACCATGCCCTTCATGGTCCAATACCAACCCGGTTTCTCTTTCGGCCTGCTAAAGGCCCACAACACAGTTGGGCCATTTACAATATGACCTGACTTTCAGCCTCTTAGCGGCCCATGCTCTTCATGGTCCAGTACAAGCCCGTTGTCTCTTTCGGCCTGCTAAAGGCCCACAGTATAGTTTGTTCATATGTAGCCCGGACTTAGTAACGGCCTGTTAACGGCCCGTGAAATCAATTGGGCCCATCTGTTGCCCGCTTCGATGTTGGCCTGTTAACGACCCAGGAGTTAAGAGGGCCGACCATTAACTTTCGGCCTGGTAACAGCCCATTAACTTAATGGGCCCACTAAAGTTCGTACATGTATTTAGGCCAAATTAGATAATTTGAGCCCATTACGATGAGCAATTATGCATAGGACCAAAACCGATCAAGCAAAGGTACGACATACAGGAAAAAACGTTGCACATCCAGCATATATTACAGGAAATTACATCCACTGGGCAATCAAAGATTGATGCCAGTGCAAATAAATGAATAGAACCTAATGATCTACAACGTCACAATCTCCAACCTCAGCACGGATGACGCCCATAAGCATGTGGGCAAGTTCTTGCTGCTTTGCTACATTGTCTCTAAAAACATTGATTAGTTGTTGTGTCGCACGACTCTACACCTCTGATTCCTCCACCATTTCCATCATTCCTTTAGACATTAATTGGTTCACAAACATACATTTTTTCATTGCATTCGAGACAGAGGATACTGCACAGATTCAGATGGCGATTTTGGCAGGCTTGTATTATTGATAGTGGAGAGTGTCTCGACCACTGCATCATAACATAAATTAGGAGGGGAACCAAACAGATTAATCATGAGTTATTGTCATATTACCTAGCCTAGATTTATTGGAAAGAAACAATGGGGTTGCCTTGCTGTTTTCAGAGTTTTTCTTCTTATCTTCAGCAGCCTGCACCAAATTAAGACACTAGCATTGCTATCATTGGCCAAGTCAGATAATAGGAAAGCAACATTGGCACAACGAACGTTTGGGCAACTAGTCAACACAAATTAACACAATATGTCACAGCTATCATCAGCTAGGTAAGGTAATACGAAAGCAACATTGACACAATGAATGAATGGGCAACCAGAGCAGCACTACAATTCGGTAATGTGCATGATATGAGATAGTACACTCATGCATCTCAATATGCAAAACTACCAGGCAGTTTTCTTTACAAAAATTAACATTGGTGCCTTTAACATTTTGCTACAACTAATTTTAGATCAGATAAAGGTTGGATTCACGCCGATTAACAAAATACATGCTGATGTAAAAATATAGTGATATACAACAGGTACTTACATCAGCATTGGAGCACAGAGAATTCCCTCAAGATATTTTCCTCGAATGCAATCCCAATGAAGGAAGTCTTCTATCATTTAACCTTATTTTCTAAAAGAGAGATGGGTAAGAAACATGTAGAAAATATGATCAGAATGCTATAAAATTTCATGATGCGAGGGTACGCACACGCTTCTTAGAATGGAGTTGGCATTCTTTTGCTGGACTGGAGCGGACTAGTTCTTTGGCCACTGGAATCTGCTTATTATCAGTGGGAGTTGGGTTTCTCTGTGCTGGAGCGGTATCTATGAAAAATGGAGTTGGTTTATTATCTCCTGGCATTTGGTTCTTTTGCAAAGACCTGGTTTGTAACCCTTCAGATTCTAACATAGTCGTCTTCCCCTTGCATGCCTTATATAGAAGAATGGTGCTTCAATTATAAAACATGCTACAACAGAGATGGAATAGGTACTGAACAATAGAAAGGCATGACATATCGACATGTATTCCCTCCATCCAGAAATAAATGGATGGGTCTAGGTGTATTGCAGTTCTAGATACATCCAGTTTTATACATTTCTGCGACATGTAATCCGGACGGAGGGAGTATGATGTAAGAGCTAGGGATATGACAGGACAACACAGTAAAAACACTGAAAACCCATTGCAGAACCAAAGTAATCAAACCCACTGATATGAGATAGTACACTCATGTAGCTCAGGATGCAAAAGTACCAGGCAGTTTTCCTTACAAAAATCAACATTGTGGCCTTTAATCATACATTTTGCTACAACTAAATTTAGATCAGATAAAGGTTGGATTCATGCCGATTAACAAAATACATGCTGATGTAAAAATATAGTGATATACAACAGGTACTTACATCTGCATTGGAGCATAGAGAATTCCCGCAAGAATCTTTCCTCACAGACGATACCAGTGCAGAAATTCTTCTATCTGTTAAGCTTATTTTCTAAAAGAGAGATGGGTAAGAAACATATAGAAATTATGATCAGCATGTTATAAAGTTTCATGATGCAAGGATACGCACATGCTTCTTAGAATGGAGTTGACATATTTTTGCTGGACTGGAGCGGACTAGTTCTTTGGCCACTGAAATCTGCTTATTATCAGTAGGAGTTGGGTTTCTCTGTGCTCGAGCAGTATCTATAAAAACTGGAGTTGGTTTATTATCTCCTCGCATTTGGATCTTTTGCAAAGACCTGGTTTGTAACCCTTCAGATTCTAACATAGTCGTCTTCCCCTTGCATGCCTTGTATAGAAGAATGGTGCTTCAATTATAAAACATGCTACAACAGAGAGATGGAATAGGTACTGAAGAATAGAAAGGCATGACATATTGACATGTATTCCCTCCATCCGGAAAATAATGGATGGGTCTAGGCGTATTTCAGTTCTAGATACATCCTTTTTTATCCATTTCGGCAACATGTAATCTAGACGAAGGGAGTATGGTGTAAGAGCTAGGGATATGACAGGACAACACGGTAAAAAAACACTAGTTGAATGTAAAACTGTATGCTAGCGGAATACGTACAGAAAAAACTAAGGCAACATAGACGTGTATGATTGGGAAACTAAGATGGCATTGCAACAAAGCACTAGAACAACACTTCAATGTAAAAAAACATGGTATGGTAGACAGATGAAGTACATACTGATGAATAACAATGCATAACATATTCAGAAGCATGATGTCCAAATTAAGCAGATGGCATTGCGATAGAGTAGAATGACCGTACTTGAATTTGAAAACATGTTATCATGAATGGAATAGGTACTAAAAAATAGGAAGGTATGACATATTTACATGCATGATCAGCATGCTAAGCACATGGCATTGCAACAGAGTAGATACACTCCAGGACATTATATGCATGTTGTACCCATGCCACGGGCCAAGTTAGAGCGAGGACCTTGTGGGGTGAAGAGGATTCAACATCTTTCTGCAAGTCTTCTAAAGAACTGCCTTTACATGTTCCATCATATTGGGTATCATTGACATCAAGTTTATTGGCCTTTACATTGCTCCATGAGGTTCTTGTGGATATATCAGCGCGTGCAATTATATCTGACATGCATGGAAGACAACTAGTAGTTAGATTTATGTAATGAGTGCCTGTAGGAGACGACATAAATAGTAGGACTAGGGTTAACTAGCAGCAACACGTCTCAAAAACTAAAGTGAGAACACAGATGAAAGCTACAGAATATGTATCGTTTGTACTCGAGATTAACTAGATGGAACACAAAAGTATTAAAGAACAACATAGGTAATACTAGAAGTGGTATAATACTATAATCACCAGCCTGTGGGATAGCATTGGCTGATGGATGATAACTATGGAACAACGTTACCTAAAGAACAAGTATCTTAGCTGAACTATGGAACAACGTTAACTCCTGAACAAGACCCGTAAGAGATCAACTTGAATATACAGTGAAATGTGATAATATATTTTCCATGCTTAGATGAATAACAAAGCCATAAATGTTGCACACAAGTAAGATGAGGGTACAACTTATCTGGCCGCCGTCCATAGGAGTGAGCATCAGGTGTTGACTTGTCGATGGCCCTGCAGTTGTTGTGGCTGTCCATGTCGGGCACGCGCATTCAATGCAGGGAACTGTTGAGTGGGGACTATAGCTCCCTTATGGTGTATGCTTCCCTTGTTGGAACAGCTGTGGTGAGTCCGAAGATGGTGTGGCTGAAGATGCAGATAACGCATAATGTTAAGAATGACACATCTCTTTGATCTGAAGAAATACACTAAGAGATCAACAGCAAGGTACGAGAGTGGTCACACGTCTATTGACTGAAGACTAAATTGGGGTCACACGATTTTATTTTATTTTGGTACTGTCCGATCTACGCCAGATGGCTTGATGGCTGTCTTGTGCCTCCCGGCTGACACTGTTAGGAATCTTCCCCGAAGAGCCAGCGACCAACGGCAGAGCAGCCTGCCTCCGCCGTCCGTGGCCCCGGCCAAAACCCCGCTCCCCGCCCCACTACACTATCGTCGTTGCGCCACCCCCGGACCAATCCACAAAGACTCCCCGTCATCCAGATCCGGTGGCGGCAGTACCGTCAACCCACGCAACTCTAAGATAGCCATCTAAGCGCTGCTTCCGCGGTGAACCTGCGGCCCCGCACCCTTACGCTAGACACCAGCCAGCCGGCGGCCTAGGAGCTCCGCCGCCTGAGGGGTGCTGCTTCCCATTGGGAATCAATTGGCCAGAATAAAAATTCAGACAACTGACGCCTAAATAAAGTGATTTTAGATGAGGGTGTGACCTATCTGGCGGCATGGTGAAGTAGGCAGGTCCAGCTGCCGACTCGGTGAGGCCGGCGCGGTTGCGGTGGCGACCGGCGGCAGGGAAACAACGATGTCGCGACGGTCGACGGCTACGGGGAACTAGCGTCGGGACTCTGGACGGATCCGAAGTTGGAGCCGCTCCGGCGCCGTGAACAACGGGAGGGGTGAATCGGCTCCGGTACGGTTCATGCGGCCATCGTCGAGGCAGCTCCAGCAGCACAGAGTAAGAGGCACACGGCCCAGTGCACGACGGCAAATGGACAGTGTCGCCGGCATTAGGGAGGAGGGCGGCTGTGAAATTGGTGTGGTGGGGGCGCCATGGAGGAGGGGCTGAGGTTTCGCGGCTCGGGAGAAGGGAGCTTCTAGGGAGAAGGTGATTTGGCGCCCACGATGTAACACCCACGATGCGGCTATATCTCCCACGTGTCGGAGCACGACTTAGAGGCATAACCGCATAGTAGGCATGTCGCAAGAGGGGTAATCTTTACACATCCCATGCACTGAATAAGAAAGGGATAAAGAGTTGGCTTACAATCGCCACTTCACACAATACATAAATATAACATTACATCATCCAAAATACAATCAAGGTCTGACTACGGAACCAAACTAAAAGAAGACCACCCCTAATGCTAGATCCCCGATCGCCCCGACTGGGCTCCACTACTGATCATCCAGAAAAGAAACATAGTAACGGCCCGAATCCTCGTCGAACTCCCACTTCTCACTATTCAATTGTTCCGGAGTGCTGAAGATATTATGTTTCTCCGAAACACTGAAATAGGCAAAAAAATAGCAATTCTGGGCTGGGCCTTCGATTAATAGGTTAGTCCCAAAAATAATATAAAAGTGGAAAATAAAGCCCAATATGGTCCAAAACAGTAGATAATATAGCATGGAGCAATCAAAAATTATAGATACGTTGGAGACGTATCATGCGGCGGCCTTGCTGTGGTTAGGGACGGTGTCGCTCGCCAATGACGAGGAACAAACAGGGCACCGAACTCGCATTAGGGCTGGAGCTCAGCGGCGGCGGCCATCGTAGGAGATGGGGAGGCAGCGGCTCGGAGATCCTGGCGGTTGAGAAGCGGTGCAGCGCTGCCCTCTCTCACCCTATGGCGGCGCCAGGAGGAAGGAGGGAATCAGGGGAGAAGAAAGAAACGGGCGTGGTCATGGTGTTGAAAGTGTGCGAGCGTGCGGTGCTGCGGGCGGGGAAGAACGGGGAGATGGGGATCGGGCCAGGGAGAGGGTTAGGGATAGGAGGGATTTGGTGGGCTGCGGGACCAGGAGATAGTTGGGCCGGCCTGGTGGGAGTTCTAAGAGGCCAGCAGTACAGGCTGCCTCTCACTCTCTCTATTATTCTATTTCCTTTAACAGAAAAAGCATAGAGAGAAGAAAAAAGGAAGAGGGGGTTAGGGAAAGAATTGCGCACGAGGGATAATTTTTACGGACTCATAAAAATGTGCTCGGTCCGGGAAAATAGAAAAGGTCAAGTTTGAAAGATTAAATTCAAATTCCTTTGAATTTAATTCAAAAGGTTTGAACTAGGACAGGTTTTAGGAGTGACCAAAATGTTGAGAAATTAGACAGGGCCTCGATAAATGGAGAAACAATTATCGGCAAGGTTTGGAGGTGAAACTTGAAGTAGGAGAGGCATGGAACTGAAATGCAAGTGTGTTATGGATAATTCCAAAATAGTGGAATATTTAATATAGCTCCCTAATAATATTGGGAGGATATATGTTATAAAGAGAAAACCACCATGTGCATTTCCCTCGATTTAAATGGACCGAAGATCCATACGATTTATTTAGTTGAGTTGCAAAAGAACTAATGATATGATACATGATGACATGATGCAATGCAAAATATGCAAAGATGAATGCAACAAACCAACAACTCACACGACGAAACTCGAACAACATGGAAGGCGTCTGAAGCTCCGGGCTTGGGGCATTACAACACTCCACCACTACGAGAGGATCTCGTCCCGAGATCTAGGATGGCACCGGGGAAAAGGAAGAGGAAGAGAAGAGGTAAAACTAAGTTGCTTCTTTGACAAACGAGTGAAACCAAAGAACCTTGAGAGGTTGAACAAATTGAAAAGAAGAATACAACGGAGATGAACAAAGTTGGAAACACTCCATTAGAAAAGGGGAACAAGGAACCATAAAGGTCAATTTCGACAACACTCCGGTTGAAAATGGAAGGTAAAGAATATGAGCTTGGCAAAATGAAAGCACTTGGATGAGACTCAGGTTAGATGGGGAATGATAGACACAACACTTCGGTTAAAATAAGATAGAGAAGGAATAAGAATGATATAATTTGGGCAGCACTCCGATTGTAACTGGAAGGAATTGAACATGATTTTGACAAAACAAGATGATGGGTCGAAGAGAGCCACATCACAATGCCTCCGTAAGAAGAAAGAATATAGATCATTGAAATGAAAAGATGGAGAAGAAAAGGTAAACTTATGCCACAAATGAGCTTGAAGATCACCCTTCCAAGAAAATTATAACGGAGTTGTTGGAGAACCAACAACGAAAAGGATAAGCTTGATATGGACTTATAGAAAACATCTCAAGATTATGAGGTGACAACCTGCCACTAACAGAAACGATAAATTCGATTGATATGAACAAGGAGACGAGAAGCTTATATCACCGGGAGGATGAAAGAAAAACTTGGGTCATTTATGAGCACCATAAATAGCAACAATCCTTAGGGAAGGCTTTAGGTGAAATATAACCCAAGATAACTCCAATGAAGAGATTGATGGATTTAAAATATCTCATTCTTGACAACATGTGAATCATGAAAGACGAAGGAAAATTACCAAGAATGACATAACACCACCTCAAAAGATAAGGTAAAAAGAATTGCACTCCGAATTGCAAGATGCAGAATACTTGAGCTCCTTAGAAAAGAATCTTAATGAAACCTTCGAGAAGGAATTAAATCATTTATGAACCCTCATGTAGAGCCTCCATGAAGAACTCCGGCAACAAAAGAATGATCAAACGAAATGAAGGATGAAAAGAATAAGGTTGAAGCCTTGCAATGATTAGATGGAGCTTTGAAATGATATAATTGAAATAACTTGGAGCTCCGTAAAATAAAGATGAACAAATGAGATCAAGAATTTTGATGAACCTCCGAAAATAAAAGATGAACAACTTGGAACCGAGAATTTGATATCATGAACAAACTCTGGAAGATGAGTTCATTGCTTGGATGAAGCAAGAATAAGAATTACCTTATGCTTATCCTTCACCAATTTAAATTGATGACAAGAAGCGGATTTGGCATACTACTTATTCTCGCAGAAAGGATTAAGATAGATATAGTGCAAACTTGGGAAGCTCTTCAACAATCCATCGGTAGGATTGGAAAGAAAGAAAGAATGGAATGATACAATAACAACGAAAGAGAATTCTTGAACGAACCACCGTAAGGATTGAAAATGGAAGAAGAAAAAAATAAAGAAACACCGGGAAGAATTATTAAAAGAACAAAGATACTTGATAGAATTTAGATACAAGAGAACAAAAGATATCATGAACTGATAAGAAGATATTTGAACGATGCACCGGTAAGATTTGAAGAACGAGAGTTGAAAGCTGGATTGAATAATCCCGAAATGATGGCATTCGGAGAATCAAACTGAAAAGAATCTTGAGTTGCTTCAGATAGGTGAAAAGAATTCTCACAATCGAAAACAATTATGAGAGGATGGCAGCAAGTTAGAACCATGAATCTTCAAGAGAACGGATATGATATGGAGGAAACTCTTCTTCAGTCTTCAAATGTTGAGATTG
Source organism: Triticum aestivum (assembly GCF_018294505.1). Taxonomy (NCBI): domain Eukaryota; kingdom Viridiplantae; phylum Streptophyta; class Magnoliopsida; order Poales; family Poaceae; genus Triticum; species Triticum aestivum. Next base: position 275,904,479 of record NC_057800.1, on the reverse strand, counting down.
ATGATGATATACACCACCATGAATTGTCGAGGCACTCCGGAATGAAAATTAGAAAGATTGACCCAACGATGAAAAGAATTTGACAGATCTTGGAGAAGGACATTTGGCTGATGATAATTCATTCTTACGTCAAACTTGGAAAAGAATTTGAGAAGCTCCGGAAAAATTAGAAGAGTCAGGTAAGATCCTGGAAAAAGACCTGTGGGTTAGGGCTCACTAAAAAGAAACACCGTAGAACGATTTAAAAGAGATATTGCGCCGGTTTGAATTAATGGCTTGAATGAGATAACAATCTCGAAATATTTTGAACGTATTAGGAGTGAAGACACGAATCTTCTGAGATATCTTTAGCACTCCAGAACAATTGAATAGCGAGAAGTGGAATGATAATGAGGTGCACCGGCATGGAAAATAATTTGACACGATGAAAAGGAATATAATCAACACTAAAAGCTTGAATTGAACCCACCGGAGGGGAAAAGAGAATGAAGAATGATAAACTTGAACCTTCCTTAGTATCTTCCAGAGAAACACCTGATAAGAACATTGACGGAAAAGAATGGAGAGATTTCACATCCATAAGATGCATACTTGATTAAGGAATCTGAGTCCTTGAATAAAAAGGGTGGGTGGGCGGGAAAACAAAGACAACTTGGGACGAATGAAACAAACAACGTTGCAAAGAACTGAGAATTGATCTCGCGGATGTTGAAAATGATCGGATCCACTTGAAGAGAAGCACGCCGGTTCAGAAGAAATTGAGTTGGCAAACTCGAAGATCAAGAAGGATTGGTATTCGCATAGAAGTGAGAACACCACTTAGGAAAGGTATGGAATCAACACTTAACATTGAAGCAACTCGAATACCACAACTCAAAACAAAACAAAGGATTGGCTTGCAGAATAAGATAGAACAAACATATGATAGAGATTTCATCCGAAGTTTTCGTGGTGGGGCCCACACGGGCTCGATCGTACAGCACCATCATGTACAAGGCAGTGCACATGACATACGAAGCATCCCCGAGTCAGCATAGCGAAGGACTCTTTAAGACACAACGAGACCACTGTAAAACCAACCGTGGATGGGCGGACCACTAGACGTCGAACCCCAATTTCATATCATACATCTGTCGGAAAGATATCCTAGGAGCTACTTGAATTCCCACTTATAAACTCCCGAAACTTTCCGGTTATGCAGTCAGGTGTTGGGGATACAGGGGAAGCATAATATCTCACCCAAAACTAACAAATCCTACATCTAGTTGTATCCATCCTTCAACACATAACCAAGAAACCTTCGGAAATCATTTACCTCAACCTTCGAAAAGCATCCGTTATACGAGTTATGTCAATACTCCTGAACTCCTGCCCCAGTACTGGGTGGCGTCTAGGTTATCTCACCAACAACTGCATAAAAGAGATTTTCAATGTCGGCGAAACTCAGGTATTCCAGAACTGCAACGATAAAATTGTGACGACAACACCTTGGAGCTCAACTCCCCGGGACACTACCACAACCCCTAAATGTCAGGAGGCACCAAGAACAATGTTCTCGTCACAAAACCATTGAAATGATTCCAAGATACCCGCGTGATCCTAAAACAAATCGTGAAATTTGAGAAGAGAAGAGTCAAAACTCTACGGCAGGAGGCCTCACCAGAGCGACGAAGGAACTGAGGAGTAAAAAGAATCCTACTCTCCGATATATATAATCCTATAAGACTCAAAACATTTTTCTAGACTCAACAACGCTAGCGATTCGATCAAGCAGGGGGCTCTTAAGTCGGGGAAGGCTCTGATTACCAACTTGTAACACCCACGATGCGGCTATATCTCCCACGTGTTGGAGCACAACTTAGAGGCATAACCGCATAGTAGGCATGTCGCAAGAGGGGTAATCTTTACACATCCCATGCACTGAATAAGAAAGGGATAAAGAGTTGGCTTACAATCGCCACTTCACACAATACATAAATATAACATTACATCATCCAAAATACAATCAAGGTCCGACTATGAAACCAAAATAAAAGAAGACCACCCCTAATGCTAGATCCCCGATCGCCCCGACTGGGCTCCACTACCGATCAACTGGAACAGAACAAAACAACGAACACGATCTTCATTGAGCTCCCACTCGAGCTGGGTTGCGTCACCTGCGCTGGCATCATCGGCACCTGCATCTGTTTTGAATTAAACTATGAGTCACGGGGACTCAACAATCTCACACCCTCGCGATCAAGACTATTTAAGCTTATGGGTAGGAAAAGAGTAGTGAGGTGGAGCTGCAGCAAGCACTAGCATATATGGTGGCTAACTTACGCAAAAGAGAGCGAGAAGAGAAGCAAAGCACGGTCGAGAGGTTATAATGATCAAGAAGTGATCCTGAAACTACTTACGTTCAAGCATAACACGAGACCGTGTTCTCTTCCCGGACTACGCCGAAAAGAGACCATCACGGCTACACACGCGGTTGATTCATTTTAATTAAGTTAAGTGTCAAGTTTTCTACAACCGAATATTAACAAATTCCCATCTGCCCATAACCGCGGGCACGGCTTTAGAAAGTTCAAAACCCTATAGGGGTGTCCCAACTTAGCCCATCACAAGCTCTCACGGTCAACGAAGGATATTCCTTCTCCCAGGAAGACCCGATCAGATTCGGAATCCGGTTACAAGACATTTCGACAATGGTAAAACAAGACCAGAAAAGCCGCCCGGATGTGCCGACAAATCCCGATAGGAGCTGCACATATCTTGTTCTCAGGGCACACCGGATGAGCAAGATGTCGGGTTGGCATAAACCCTGGTTGCCCAGGGGGCGCTGGACATCGCTCAGGTTGGACCAACACTTAGAGAAGCACTGGCCCGGGGGGGTTAAAATAATGATGACCCTTGAGTCTGCAGAACCCAAGGGAAGGTGATAGTTGTTAGTGCAAATGTAAAACCAAGGTTGGGCCTTGCTGGAGGAGTTTTATTCAAGGCGAACTGTCAAGGGGTTCCCATTATAACCCAACCGCGTAAGGAATGCAAAATCAAGGAACATAACATCGGTATGACGGAAACTAGGGCGGCAAGAGTGGAACAAAACACTAGGCATAAAGCCGAGCCTTCCACCCTCTACCAAGTATATAGGTGCATTAAAGTAAACAAGATATAATAATGACATCCCAACAATATCCATGTTCCAACATGGAACAAAACTTCATCTTCACCTGCAACTAACAACAATTTGAGCAAAGCGGTAACATAGCCAAACAACGGTTTGCTAGGAAAGGTGGGTTAGAGGCTTGACATGGCAATATGGGAGGCGTGATATAGCAAGTGGTAGGTATCGCGGCATAGCAATAGAGCGAGCAACTAGCAAGCAAAGATAGAAGTGATTTCGAGGGTATGGTCATCTTGCCTGAGATCCCGCAAGGAAGAAGAACGAGTCCGTGAAGAAGATAAACGGACGTAGTCAAACGGATCCTCACAACTCCAGAACGAAACCGAAGCTAACGAGAGAAACAACCCGGAAAGAAGCAAGCAACATAGTAAACAACCATCACATGAACATGGCATGATGCGCAAACAAGTATGATGCATGTCCGGTTTAATGAAGCATGGCATGGCAAAATGCACAAGCAAAACTACAAGTTAAGTGGAGCGCAATATGCAACAAGTTACATATTGACGGAACACCACATTCAAGTTATTTAGCTCTCTCTCGGTTATGTACCCAACAAAATTAAATGTTGATTAACATGGCAAGAGGTGAAACATAACAAAACTATACCATCTAAACAATATAAATGGGGCCGGATATAACAAACAACAAATCCGGTAAATCCCCATATGCATTTAGCAATTGAAGCAAACAACAATTTAAACATTCTTGAAGTCGTTATCATGATCCAGATGACAAGTGCAAGTTTTAAGCATTCTTTATGAAAATGTTAACAGGAGCATATTATGAAGCATTTGTCATCGTGGCAGAAATGAAAGGGGTGCCACGGCAATGATAACGGGAATGGTGCCACGGCAGCGAAATGGAAATGATGCCATGGCAACATTCCGATGATCCGGTAGCTCACGGGGATACCGGTGCAAAAGGAAAAGTCGCGGGAGCGAGCAAAAGAAGGTGGGGCACTCCCGGATACCGAGTGTCCCATGTGTCAGTGGCATGGCAACCGAGGGTCGTGACAAAACAAACGGGCACGCTGCAAACATGGGGTTCATCTCGTATCACACAACATTCGTCCACGGTGGGCGTCTCGACGTTATTCCTTTGAAGCGTGTCTCTTCGGGGTGGATCAAGTTCAAAGCAGTGAAGATGGAAGTAGACGTTCTTGCGACGGTTGTGGTATATGTCATCGGTAGTCAAACTTGGCAATCCGGAGAGGGTACTTGTCGGATCCACAACACTGTAACCGTTCGTGGGAGAGAACTTGATGTTCACGGATCTTCCAACAATGGCGTACGTGTTACTCGACGAAGTGCACGTCGAAGGTAGTCGAACTTGACGTTGCATTACACGGGTCTTCGGTGGCAGTAGTCGTACATGGTTCGGAGTGGTTCTTGGCGTTTCGGTCTGTAGCCGCTCGGGCGTAGTGGTACACATTCTGTAGATGAACTTGGAGGGACATGGGTGTCATGGTACTTGCGTCCATGTAGTCGATCTTGCCGGTGTGGTACTTGTGTACCAGAGGAGAAGGTCTTGGCGATCTTGACGAATCCGAGTGGCTCTAAGCACACGTCCACAGTGGTCTTCCATCGTCTTGTTTCCTGTACAAGTCTTGACCGATCCAGGGTTCGAGGGTGGCCACGGTCACGTGACGCAGAGGATGCAGAGGAGGCAAGCGGTCGCTGCAGAGGACGCAGTGGCAGCCCGGTTGGGTCGTATGGGAGGCAGGGAATCGGCGACTCGCACGATGCAGGGGCGACGACGCTCGCAGCGGAGGTCCGGGGCCCGGCGCGACGGCAAAGTACGACGGCTGCAGGTCTTGGCAGGCGACTGGGAGGTCTGTGCCGCATGGAAAGAGCAGCTGCAGCAGCGCACGGAGGGCGACGACTACCAGCGCAGGTGGAGGAGGAGCTGTAGGGGAGCGGCCGAAGACGCGGCGCTTCGGGTCACCGGTGCGAGGGGAGAGGGGCGACGGGCGTGCAGCTCCAGGAACTTGGCGCGGTGCTACCTCTTGAGCATTGTGTTGGATTTCCCCGAAGAGGAGAGGATGATGCAGCAAAGTAGCGTAAGTATTTCCCTCAGTTTTTCAGAACCAAGGTATCAATCCAGTAGGAGGCTACGCGCGAGTCCCTTGTACCTACACAAAAACAATAGCTCAACGCAACCAACGCGCTTAGGGGTTGTCAATCCCTTCACGGTCACTTACGAAAGTGAGATCTGATAGAGATGATAAATAATATTTTTTGGTGTTTTTGGTATAGAGATGCAAAGTAAAAAGTAAAAGCAAAGCAAAAAAGCAAAGCAATAATAAAGTGATGGAGATTGATATGATGAGAAAGAGACCCAGGGGCCATAGGTTTCGCTAGTGGCTTCTCTCAAGAGCGTAAGTATTCTATGGTGGGTGAACAAATTACTTTTGAGCAATTGACAGAATTGAGCATAGTTATGAGAATATCTAGGTATGATCATGTATATAGGCATCACGTCTGAGACAAGTAGACCGACTCCTACCTGCATCTACTACTATTACTCCACTTATCGACCGCTATCTAGCATGCATCTAGAGTATTAAGTTAAAAACAGAGTAACGCCTTAAGCAAGATGGCATGATGTAGAGGGATAGTTTCATGCAATATGATAAAAAAACCATCTTGTTATCCTCGATGGCAACAATACAATACGTGCCTTGCTGCCCCTTCTGTCACTGGGAAAGGACACCGCAAGATCGAACCCAAAGCTAAGCACTTCTCCATGGCAAGAACAACCAATCTAGTAGGCCAAACCAAACTGCTAATTCGAAGAGACTTGCAAAGATAACCAATCATACATAAAAGAATTCAGAGAAGATTCAAATATTATTCATAGATAGACTTGATCATAAACCCACAATTCATCGATCTCAACAAACACACCGCAAAAAGAAGATTACATCAAATAGATCTCCACAAGAGAGGGGAAGAACATTGTATTGAGATCCAAAAAATGAGAAGAAGCCATCCAGCTACTAACTATGGACCCATAGGTCTGAAGTAAACTACTCACACTTCATCAGAGGGGCTTGGATGATGATGTAGCAGCCCTCCGTGATCGATGCCCCTTCCGGCGTAGCTCTGGAAAAGGCCCCAAGATGGGATCTCGTGGATACAGAAAGTTGTAGCGGTGGAATTAGGGTTTTGGCTCCGTCCCCGATCGTTTGGGGGTACGTAGGTATATATAGGAGGAAGAAGTACGTCGGTGGAGCTTTGAGGGGCCCACCAGGCAGGAGGGCGCGCCCTCCACCCTCGTGACCGCCTCGTGGCTTTCTTGATGGAGGGTCCAAGTCTCCTGGGTCTTATCTGATGAGAAAATCACGTTCCCGAAGGTTCCATTCCGTTTGGACTCCGTTTGATATTATGTTTCTCCGAAACACTGAAATAGGCAAAAAAACAGCAATTTTGGTGAAAGTGCAACTATCCCTAGGTGGTTTTGGTAATTCATAACAACATATAGCTCATTGAGCTAATGCTATTCCAAGATGATTATTTCAGGAAAGCTCAATGATTGGCATGGCATGGATGTGAAAGTGGAACCCTCAAAATGCTAAGGAAAAAGGATTGGCTCAAGCTCAAAAGCTTAAGACTCTTCATTTTATATTTTAGTGATTTAAGATCAAATTGAGTCTTTAGGAAAAGCCAATACTATCAAGGAGGGATGAGGTGTTGCTTAATGAGCCTCTTGCTTCATGTGCTTAGTGATATGCTCCAAAAACCCTCAACTACTTTCCCATATCCACATTTGACCTAAACCCTAAGCCAAACTCGGTCCTACCGATTCTTCCTATCCGGCGCCATCGAGTTTCACTTGTCATTAGCCACTGCCAAACCCTAGCAATTCGGTTCTACCGATAGGGATCTCGGTCTCACCGAGATGGGATTGCAAACTCTCTGTTTCCCTTTCGTAACTTTTCGGTCTCACCGAAAGAGCGAACCGGTCCCACCGAGATTGCAATGTGAATTCAGTGTTTCCCCTTTGTAACTTTTCGGTCTCACCGAAAGAGCAAATCGGTCCCACCGAGTTTGCCTGACCAACTCTCTGGTTAGCTAATTACCAAATTCGGTCTCACCGAGTTTGTGCAATCGGTCTCACTGAGATTACGTTATGCCCAAACCCTAACCATATCGGTACTACCGAGTTGCATGTCAGTCCCACCAAAAATCTCTAATGGTCACTAGGTTTACATTTTCGGTCCGACCGAGTTTGTGATTCGGTCCCACCGGGATTAGAAAACTGTGTAACGGGTGGATTTTGTGTGGAGGCTATATATACCCCTCCACCCCCTCTTCATTCGAGGAGAGAGCCATCAAAACACATACACCATTCCAACTCAGATGTTCTGAGAGAGAACCACCTACTCATGTGTTGAGACCAAGAAATTCCATTCCTACCATATGAATCTTGATCTCTAGGCTCTCCAAGTTGCTTTCCACTCAAATCTTCTTTCCACCAAATCCAAATCCTATGAGAGAGAGTTGAGTGTTGGGGAGACTATCATTTGAAGCACAAGAGCAAGGAGTTCATTACCTACACACCATTTGTTACTTCTTGGAGAGTGGTGTCTCCTAGATTGGCTAGGTGTCACTTGGGAGCCTCCGACAAGATTGTGGAGTTGAACCAAGAAGTTTGTAAGGGCAAGGAGATCGCCTACTTCGTGAAGATCTACCGCTAGTGAGGCAGTCCTGTGTGGGCGATGGCCATGGTGGGATAGACAAGGTTGCTTCTTCGTGGATCCTTTGTGGGTGGTTGCTTCTTCGTGGACCCTTCGTGGGTGGAGCCCTGTGTGGACTCGCGCAACCGTTATCCTTTGTGGGTGGAGCCCTCCGTGGACTCTCGCAACCGTTACCCTTTGTGGGTTGAAGTCTCCATCAACGTGGATGTAGGATAGCACCACCTATCCGAACCACGGGAAAAACATCTGTGTCTCCAATTGCGTTTGAATTCTCCAAACCCTTCCCTTTACATTCTTGCAAGTTGCATGCTTTACTTTCCGCTGCCAATATACTCTTTGCATGGTTGCTTGAATTGTGTGATGATTGCTTGACTTGTCCTAAAATAGCTAAAATCTGCCAAGAACTAAAATTGGGAAAAGGTCAAGTTTTTATTTGGTCAAGTAGTCTAATCACCCCCCTCTAGACATACTTTCGATCCTACAAGTGGTATCAGACCTTTGGTCTCCATTTGCTTTGATCTCCATAGCTTTGGTGGTCATAGCCTTGGTTTCACAACCTAGGAGAGTATGGCGTCTAGCGAGGGAAATTACCACCGTAGAGGTCCCTACTTTGATGGTACTAATTTTGCTAGTTGGAAGCATAAAATGAAAATGCATATTCTTGGACATAACCCCGCCGTTTGGGCTATTGTGTGTGTTGGTTTGCAAGGTGACTTCTTTGATGGGAGAGAACCAAACCGTGAAGCTACCGTGGATGAGTTGAAGATGTTGCAATACAATGCTCAAGCTTGTGATATTCTCTTCAACGGATTGTGCCCCGAAGAATTCAGCAAAATCAGCCGTCTTGAGAATGTGAAGGAAATTTGGGACACTTTGATTGATATGCACGAAGGTACTGACTCCGTCAAGGAATCCAAGTTGGATGTGCTTCAAAGCCAACTTGACAAGTTCAGGATGAAGGATGGTGAAGGTGTCGCTGAAATGTACTCTAGGCTTGCTCTCATCACAAATGAGATTGCCGGCTTAGGAAGTGAAGAGATGACCGACAGATTCATCATCAAGAAGATTCTAAGAGCCTTGGATGGAAAATATGATACCGTGTGCACATTGATCCAAATGATGCGCAATTACAAAGATCTCAAGCCAACGGAGGTGATTGGAAGAATTGTTGCTCATGAGATGCCACTTAAGGATAAATAGGAACTTCACAACAAATCAAGTGGTGCCTATAAAGCCTCATGTGAAGCCCCTACATCATCAAGTGAGAAACAAGAGTTCAATGAAGAATTGAGCTTAATGGTGAAGAACTTCAACAAGTTCTACAAGAGTAGAAGCAAAGATAGAAGCTTCAAGTCAAGGTCCTACAATGACAAAAGATCTTCTAGTCGAGAGCGAAACTGCTACAGTTGTGGAAGACCCGGACACTATTCCAATGAGTGTACGGCTCCCTACAAGAGAAGAGAAGATTCTCCAAAAAGAAGAAGCAAAGAATCACCACCAAGAGAGAGGAGGAGTAGAGATGATCGCTATGAACGAAGATATTCACAGAGAAGCAAGGATTCGGAAAAGAAGGAAAAATCATCAAGGAGCTACACAATACGAAGACATCAAGCTCATGTTGGTGAATGGGTATCCGGCTCCGACTCCGACAGCCACTCCGAGAGAAGTTATCACTCCGACTCTGAAGATACTCAATATGAAGGTGTTGCCGGTCTAGCACTTGTGTCAACCAACTCCTACGACATATTTGACTCACCAAATGAAGGAATTGGAAGATGCTTCATGGCCAAAGGTCCTAAGGTAACACACCCCGAGTATGTTGATTTCAATAGTGATGAAGATGACTTATTAGGTGATGATTTGCTTGTTGACAACTCTAGTGATGAATACTATGATGAAACGTCAATTAAACACGCTAATCAAGATAAAACGAATGACAATGATAAGGAGAAGATTGAGGCTCTAACTAAAGAACTAAACACTCTTAAGTTAGCTCATGAAACTATCTTCGAAGATCATCGAGAACTTTTAAGAGCTCATGAGAAATTATGCTTTGAGAAGCTCAATCTTGAGCAAGAGCATGAGTTCTTAAAAGCAATCAATGATGATCTCCACAAGAAAAGCTCTTCTTACATTGCCAAGCGTTTACTCTTATCCACTTACATGCCTCAAGTCAAGTCTAGTAACAAGAACAAGAAAGATTCTTCCTCTAGAAGTAACAATGATCATGCTAAATCCAATATTGTTGCTTCTAGTAGTTCTCTTGATTCCACTAATGATTCTCTTAGCCAAGTTACACTTGAGCAAGAAAATAGCTTATTGAAGGGAATTATAGAGAAAGGAGTGTACAAAAGCCTTGCCGGGAGTAAGCAATTCGAGGAAATTTTGCGCAAGCAAGGAATGCACCGGAAGAATCAAGGTGTTGGTTTTGAATGAAAGTTCAATGCCAATGGAGTTGAGTGGGAAGAAGATCAATACCCCAAGACAAAGTTTGTTCCTCAACAAGAGAAGTATGATACTTCTTTCAAGGGAACACAAGCTCAAGATGATCTTCCACCACAAGACTACGAGCAAAAAGGCGAGGACAAGCTTCAAGAGGAAATTGATGCATTTGAAGAAGCTCCTAAGACCTTAGTCAAGTGGATTCCCAAGACTACTTCAAGTTCCACTTCATCAAGTACGACTACAACTCCAAGGATTCCCATCAAGATGGTGTGGATCCAAAAGAAGAAGAACTAGAAGAGTTCTTGAGGGTGACTCCGCCAACATACTTCACTCTTATCATTTTGGCAAGAACAAGTGCAATCAACTTCCACATCTTGCACTAGTTCAAGGAGTCACAAACCCTCTTGTTGGTAAGACAAGGGACAAGGTAACCTAAAAGTTTTCATGGACATAATCTTGTGTGTGCATCACTCTATGTCTATGGATATCCTTGTTTGTTCCTTGTGGGACTAACCCATGTAGGTATTGAAAGTGCAATTCACTCAAATGGATAGCTCCAAGTGATCTACATCAACATTGAGCATCCACATCTTCAACATCTACATGAAGTCATCATCGACAAAACCCAAGGTTAGTTCATCCCTCTTAGGGGGGATATCACATCTAGGGGGAGCTTCACTCTAAGACTTGAGCTAAAGCAACTCTAAAGATGTGTACACAACAATGCTTTATGTAAAAGTGGTAACCCCACTTAAGCTTAAACGATGGGTATGACCTATGATCAAGTGCTCTCACTTGACTCCTAAGTCAATATACTCATATATAGATGACCTTGTCATCGCAAATTGCTTGATAGATGCTAGAATTGGCTGTGCATGCCTTGCCACATATTTCATTTGCCATCTTATTGTGTGAGCATGCTGGTTGCATATTTACTCATTCGAGGACATCCACTTGTTGTTTTGATTATTTGGTTTTATTTTCTTTTGCCAAGTGGATGGACAAGAATGACTAAGTACCTCCTCTAGCTATCCATGCTTTTCTCGTCTCAAACTCTATTCATGCTGCATCACAAAATTTGATCAAGTCAGATTCGAACCACGCTGTGTGAGGAGCGCTCGGAGTCCCCGATTCGTCATAGACTTAAACTTCCAAAACCTCTTTATGATTCTCGGTCTGACCGATACCCCACTTTCGGTCCTACCGAGATCATTAAGTTGATCTAGGTTTTCTATCTCGGTGCAACCGATTTGAACATTTCGGTCCCACCGAGTTTCAGTAACTGCCTGCAGTTATGAATCTCGGTGCCACCGAGTTGTTCCACTCGGTCACACCGACATGGTCGGGCTATATATAGTCACGGGCAAAATTTGGAAATTTCTCCGAACCCCTTCGCCCGCGCGATAGCCTGCTCTACCAACGTGGTCTACGGATCGTCTTCTCGCCGCCAGCCGCCTCCAGTCGCTGGTCTCCGTCACCGTCAACGGGAATTCTGCCCCGCCGTTGCCGCCGTAGCGAGTCTCCGCCGAACTAGGGTATGGACTCGATCATAGTGCTATTCCCCGTACGATTCCTAGCACATTGTGTTCTTCATGATTCTTGCCACGATTGAAACACTCCTATCCAGTCAATACGCCCGTAGATTAGCTTTGATTCAAAAAATTTAGGGTTAGGTTTCCGCCGAAACCATCTCGGACCCACCGAGTTGAAAAACTCGGTCCCACCAATTTGGCTTATGCCATTGCACAAGTGAGACTCGGTCTGACCGAGAATTACTTATCGGTGTGACCGATTTTGGAACTCTGTGAAACCCTAGCAGTCTCGGTGCCACCGAACTGTGACTCGGTCCTACCGAGTTCACTAGTTTAGGTTCCAAAACTGCTTCGGTATCACCGAGTTTTAAAATCGGTAGATCCGAGATGATTTCAGTGGGAAACTAAAACTAAGTTTTTGGATCATTCTTTTTGCAAAAATCTCTGCATTTTGTGATGCTCATCTATTCTACCTCATCTATAAACTATTCACAGGGTCAGAAGTCAGAGCTTGCAGCATGTCTGATCAAAGTGACAGCGAGAACATGTCAGAGCAGCAGGTGCACATGAGTGAGGGCACTAGTCCCTCCAGCTCTTCAGATGAGGGCAGCAGAAGTACCCCAAGCAATCTGCCAAAAGCTGCCACCAGACAAAAGAAGAAGAGAACTTCAGACTCCGAAGTTGAAGATTATGTGGCAGAGGAAGAGGCCACATCAAAGAGAGTTGAGCTAGCTCAAGGCACAAAGCCAGGTCTAAAGATCAAAAGGCCAGCAGGCAGGCAGCCTATGTCAAAGGCAAGAGCTTCAACTGAGAAGCCTGCACCCAAAGAGCCAGTTGCTGCTGAGGGAAAGAAAAGAAAGGAAAGGGTCAAGAAGACCGTAGCCAGAGTGCTAGGAAAGGCTTCCATCATGGAAGAGGAAGAGGAAGAAGAGGTAGCTGCACCAGCACCCAAGGCACCCAAGTTGATGGGTGATGCCATAAGATCAGGGGCTACTGCATCTAAGCCCAAAGCTGCCTCCAAGCCAAAACCAAAGAGGAATACAAGGAGCATTCCTGCAGCTGAGAAGAACAAGGCCCCAGTGCATGAGACTGTTGCTGAAGAAGAGGATGAAGAGCAAGTTCTGAGAAATCTCAAGCCCAAGATCCCAGACCACAACGATGCGCATCATGTGGCTGAGGACATGAAGCTCAGGAGAGATTCAGGGTTGAGGAAGTGGAGAGAAGCAGACCGTATGCTTCAAGGAGGAGGACTGTTGTTGACTACAGGTTCCACACTAAGGAACAACAGGACTTCTATGAGACAGTACTGCTTGATAAGAAGCCAATAGTCTGTGATATGAGATGGGTTGACTGGCAGTACATCAAGGACAATGAGGAGCACTATCCTGGAGTGCAAGACAGCTTCATAGCTTGTGGAGTAGCTGACTTTGTTGGGCAGAAGCTCACAAAGTGGAATGAGGAGCTTATAATGCAGTTCTACTCCACATCACATTTTTATTCAGATGGGAGGATCACATGGATGTCTGAGGGTACAAGGTACCAATCCACAGTTGCTGAGTGGGCACAGATCATTAATGCCCCAGGGGAGCATGATGATGATTTGGACATATATGCCAAGAAGAAGATGGACCATAACTCTATGTCCAATATGTACAAGGAAATTCCAAATGAAGCACTTGACACATTCAAATTTGGGTCTGTGCATTACCTTCTGTCAGGGCTGCCAACTATCAATTGGATCTTGAGGCACACCTTATTGCCCAAGTCTGGAGATCACAAGATGATCAGAGGCCATGCTATCAACTTGCTACATGTATTTGATGTGCCTCAGAAGTTCAAGGTGATGAGCCTCATAGTGGAAACTATCAAAAGGACTGCAGCAGATCATAAGAGGAGTTGCGGATATGCCCCTCAGATCCAGGAGCTCATTAACTCCAAGATGGGCACAGGCATATATTTATTGGACAAGGAACACCTGCCCATCCGTCCAGATTTTGAGGACAATCAAGTTGTCATGACTGAGAACGAGCCATCATCTGCCCAAGCATATGCAAAGAAGGAGAAGGCAAGGAAGGAGAAAGCTGCCAAGATGCCAACTCAAGAGGAGGCATCTGAGTATTTCTTGAAGACCAAACAAGAGCAGCTTGGTTACCTGATTGCATCCACCCTGCGGATTGAGCAAGGACTAGCCACCCTAACTCAAAACCAGGCAAGCCTAGAGAGAATCATGGAACAAAAGTTCTATGACTTGGATGTCAAGGTAACGGAGATTCAGTCTGCAGTGAAGCAGCTCCAAGATGATATGCAGGAGAGGAGAGGCAGGACTACCACTCATGCCTTTGCCAGAGTGCCACGAGGTCCGAGGTCGTCTGCCGTGCCAGTTGCTGACACAAGAGCCACCACCTCAGCACCAGCTACAGCCTTAGTTCCACCAGCTCCAGCATCTACTTCAGCTCCAACTCCAGCATCTACTTCAGTGTCTACAAAAGCCTTCGTCCTTGGAGTGATCCGGACTCCACCACCACCAGAAGATCAAGCCTGAGCGTCGATCTAGCACTATGCATTTTCTAGGAACTTTTTGGTAACTTGTTGCCAAAGGGGGACAAAAATGTATAGATCATAGACTTCGAGAGAGAGAGTGTGCTTTTCTCTCTTGCTTTATTTGGTGGTTTTTCGAACTTGTTTGATTTTGAGTGCTTGAGATACTACGTCATTATTTGTGAGACATTGATGATCATGTGTTTGATCATAAGCTACACTTAATGCTTGCTTAATGCTATTATCTTATCTATCTTATGTGATCTTTCACTATTCTTGGTGATGAGTGCATGTATTTCATTCTTATCATTTTAAGCGCTCCACCAAGATGTATGTGACATGGAAGAGTAACCCATGACTCTAACTCCTTGTGCATTTGCAGTCCAAAGCAAATTTTAAATATGCACAAATTTAGGGGGAGCTCTTACTTATCACATACTTCTCAAAGCGACGATATATTTCATGCTTATTATCATTTGTCGAAGCTTTGATCTATATGTTGTCATCAATTACCAAAAAGGGGGAGATTGAAAGTGCAACTATCCCTAGGTGGTTTTGGTAATTCATAACAACATATAGCTCATTGAGCTAATGCTATTCCAAGATGATTATTTCAGGAAAGCTCAATGATTGGCATGGCATGGATGTGAAAGTGGAACCCTCAAAATGCTAAGGAAAAAGGATTGGCTCAAGCTCAAAAGCTCAAGACTCTTCATTTTATATTTTAGTGATTTAAGATCACATTGAGTCTTCAGGAAAAGCCAATACTATCAAGGAGGGATGAGGTGTTGCTTAATGAGCCTCTTGCTTCATGTGCTTAGTGATATGCTCCAAAAACCCTCAACTACTTTCCCATATCCACATTTGACCTAAACCCTAAGCCAAACTCGGTCCTACCGATTCTTCCTATCCGGCGCCACCGAGTTTCACTTGTCATTAGCCACTGCCAAACCCTAGCAATTCGGTTCTATCGATAGGGATCTCGGTCTCACCGAGATGGGATTGCAAACTCTCTGTTTCCCTTTCGTAACTTTTCGGTCTCACCGAAAGAGCGAATCGGTCCCACGGAGATTGCAATGTGAATTCAGTGTTTCCCCTTTGTAACTTTTCGGTCTCACCGAAAGAGAAAATCGGCCCCACCGAGTTTGCCTGACCAACTCTCTGGTTAGCTAATTACCAAATTCGGTCTCACCGAGTTTGTGCAATCGGTCTCACCGAGATTACGTTATGCCCAAACCCTAACCATATCGGTACTACCGAGTTGCATGTCAGTCCCACCGAAAATCTCTAACGGTCACTAGGTTTACATTTTCGGTCCGACCGAGTTTGTGATTCGGTCCCACCGGGATTGGAAAACTGTGTAATAGTTGGATTTTGTGTGGAGGCTATATATACCCCTCCACCCCCTCTTCATTCGAGGAGAGAGCCATCAGAACACATACACCATTCCAACTCACATGTTCTGAGAGAGAACCACCTACTCATGTGTTGAGACCAAGAAATTCCATTCCTACCATATGAATCTTGATCTCTAGGCTCTCCAAGTTGCTTTCCACTCAAATCTTCTTTCCACCAAATCCAAATCCTATGAGAGAGAGTTGAGTGTTGGGGAGACTATCATTTGAAGCACAAGAGCAAGGAGTTCATTACCTACACACCATTTGTTACTTCTTGGAGAGTGGTGTCTCCTAGATTGGCTAGGTGTCACTTGGGAGCCTCCGACAAGATTGTGGAGTTGAACCAAGAAGTTTGTAAGGGCAAGGAGATCGCCTACTTTGTGAAGATCTACCGCTAGTGAGGCAAGTCCTGTGTGGGCGATGGCCATGGTGGGATAGACAAGGTTGCTTCTTCGTGGACCCTTTGTGGGTGGTTGCTTCTTCGTGGACCCTTCATGGGTGGAGCCCTATGTGGACTCACGCAACCGTTACCCTTTGTGGGTGGAGCCCTCCGTGGACTCTCGCAACCTTTACCCTTTGTGGGTTGAAGTCTCCATCAACGTGGATGTAGGATAGCACCACCTATCCGAACCACGGGAAAAACATCCGTGTCTCCAATTGCGTTTGAATTCTCCAAACCATTCCCTTTACATTCTTGCAAGTTGCATGCTTTACTTTCCGCTGCCAATATACGCTTTGCATGCTTGCTTGAATTGTGTGATGATTGCTTGACTTGTCCTAAAATAGCTAAAATCTGCCAAGAACTAAAATTGGGAAAAGGTCAAGTTTTTATTTGGTCAAGTAGTCTAATCACCCCCCTCTAGACATACTTTCGATCCTACATCTGGGCTGGGCCTCCGGTTAATAGGTTAGTCCCAAAAATAATATAAAAGTGGAAAGTAAAGCCCAATATGGTCCAAAATAGTAGATAATATAGCATGGAGCAATCAAAAATTATAGATACGTTGGAGACGTATCAAGCATCCCCAAGCTTAATTCCTGCTCGTCCTTGAGTAGGTAAATGATAAAAAGAGAATTTTTGATGCGGAGTGCTACTTGGCATAATTTTAATGTAATTCTTATTAATTGTGGTATGAATATTCAGATCCGAAAGATTCAAGACAAAAGTTCATATTGACATAAAAATGATAATACTTCAAGCATACTAACTAAGCAATTATGTCTTCTCAAAATAACATGGCCAAAGAAAGTTCATCCCTACAAAATCATATAGTTTAGTCATGTTTCATTTTCGTCACACAAGAATGCTCTCATCATGCACAACCCCGATGACAAGCCAAGCAATTGTTTCATACTTTAGTAATCTCAAACCTATAAACTTTCACGCAATATATGAGCGCGAGCCATGGACATAGCACTATGGGTGGAATAGAATATAATGAGGGGGGTTATGTGGAGAATACAAAAAAGGAGAAAGTCTCACATCAACGAGGCTAATCAATTGGCTATGGAGATGCCCACCGATTGATGTTAATGCAAGGAGTAGGGATTTCCATGCAACGGATGCATTGGGGCTATAAATGTATGAAAGCTCAACAAAAGAAACTAGTGGGTGTGCATCCAACTTGCTTGCTCACGAAGACCTAGGGCACTTGAGGAGGCCCATTGTTGGAATATACAAGCCAAGTTCTATAATGAAAAAATTCCCACTAGTATATGAAAGTGATAACATGAGAGACTCTCTACTATGAAGATCATGGTGCTACTTTGAAGCACAAGTGTGGTAAAAGGATAGTAACATTGTCCCTTCTCTCTTTTTCTCTCATTGTTTTGGGCCTTTTCTTTTTTATGGCCTTTCTCCTTTTTTGGGCCTTCTCTTTTTTTATGGCCTTCCCTTTTTTTTATTCCTCACTTGGGACAATGCTCTAATAATGATGATCATCACACTTCTATTTATTTACAACTCAATGATTACAACTCGATACTAGAACAAAGATGACTCTATACGAATGCCTCCGGCGGTGTACCGGGATATGCAATGAACCAAGAGTGACATGTATGAAAGAATTATGAACGGTGGCTTTGCCACAAATACTATATCAACTACATGATCATGCTAAGCAATATGACAATGATCAATGTGTCATGATGAACGGAATGATGGAAAGTTGCATGGCAATATATCTCAGAATGGCTATGGAAATGCCATAATAGGTAGGTATGGTGGCTGTTTTGAGGAAGATATAAGGAGGTTTATGTGTGAAAGAGCGTATCATATCACGGGGTTTGGATGCACCGGTGAAGTTTGCGCCAACTCTCAATGTGTGAAAGGGCAATGCATGGTACCGAAGAGGCTAGCAAGGATGGAAGGGTGAGAGTGCGTATAATCCATGGACTCAACATTAGTAATAAAGAACTCACATACTTATTGCAAAAATCTACAAGTCATCAAAAATCTCGGCACTACGCGCATGCTCCTAGGGGGATAGATTGGTAGGAAAAGACCATCGCTCGTCCCCGACCGCCACTCATAAGGAGGACAATCAAATAACACCTCATGTTTCAAATTTGTTGCGTAACGTTTACCATACGTGCATGCTACGGGACTTGCAAACTTCAACACAAGTATTTCTCAATTTCACAACTACTCAACTAGCATGACTTTGATATTACTACCTCCATATCTCAAAACAATCATCAAGCATCAAACTTTTCTTAGTATTCAACACACTCATAAGAAAGTTTTATTATTAATCTTGCATACCAAGCATATTAGGATTTTAAGCAAATTACCATGCTATTAAGACTCTCAAAATAATCTAAGTGAAGCATGAGATATCAATAGTTTCTATAAAACAAATCCACCACTGTGCTCTAAAAGATATAAGTGAAGCACTAGAGCAAAACTATAAAGCTCAAAAGATATAAGTGAAGCACATAGAGTATTCTATCAAATTCCAAATCATGTATGGCTCTCTCAAAAGGTGTATACAGGAAGTATGATTGTGGTAGACTAACAAGCAAAGACTCAAATCATAAAAGATGCTCCAAGCAAAACACATATCATGTGGTGAATAAAAATATAGCTCCAAGTAAAATTACCGATAGAAGTAGACGAAAGAGGGGATGCCTTCCGGGGCATCTCCAAGCTTTGTCTTTTAGGTGTCCTTAGATTATCTTAGGGGTGCCATGGGCATCCCCAAGCTTAGGCTCTTGCCACTCCTTGTTCCATAATCCATCAAATCTTTACCCAAAACTTGAAAACTTCACAACACAAAACTTAAAGTAGAAAATCTCGTGAGCTCCGTTAGCGAAAGAAAACAAAAGACCACTTCAAGGTAATGTAATTAACTTGTTCTTTATTTATATTGGTATTAAACGTACTGTATTCCAACTTCTTTATGGTTCATAAACTATTTTACTAGCCATAGATTCATCAAAATAAGCAAACAACACACGAAAAACAGAATCTGTCAAAAACAGAACAGTCTGTAGTAATCTGTGGCTAGCGCAAGATATGGAACACCAAAAATTCTAAAATAAATTGCTGGACGTGAGGAATTTATCTATTAATCATCTGCAAAAAGAATTAACTAAATATCACTTTACAAATAAAAATGACAGCAGTTCTCGTGAGCGCTAAAGTTTCTGTTTTTTACAGCAAGTTCAACAAGACTTTCCCCAAGTCTTCCCAATGGTTCTACTCCCTCCGTTCCAAATTACTTGTCGCAGAAATGAATGTATCTAGAACTAAAATATATCTTGATACATCCATACCTGCGACAAGTAATTCGGAATGGAGGGAGTACTTGGCACAAACACTAATTAAACACAAAAACACAACCAAAACAGAGGCTAAATAATTTATTTATTACTAAACAGGATCAAAAAGCAAGGAATAAAAATAAAATTGGGTTGCCTCCCAACAAGCGCTATCGTTTAACGCCCCTAGCTAGGCATGACAAGCAAGAATAGATCTAGGTATTTCCATAATAGTAAGATAGATTATTAAAACTCATTTCATATTCTCTACGTTCGGCAGCAAGTTTTCTTTGAGGCAAGCAAAGTAATCAAAAGGGCTAAATTTAATGGGAAAAAAGTCCCCAAGATCAACCTTGGGAGGTATAGGTTCCTCCTTTGGTCCTTCATAATGCACAACCAATTCATCATTATAAGCATTCTTTTGACAGAACTTTGTGAGCCTATATTCAAGAGAATATCCTAGTTCATTATTTCGAATAGCCAAATCATCATTAAGTTCAGAAATTCTATCAACTAAAACATTAGTATGAACCCTTTTTCTAAGATTTTCATTGAAAGCAACATAGTCTAGAGATTGAAAACGCATTATTTCTTCTTGATCAAAGAGGATAGCCTCTATGGGAGGACGGGAAGCGTCCACCCTATAATGTGCAAAGATTTCTTTGGCTTCTTTTATTATGAATCTAAACTCATAAGCCAAAAAGATAGTAGCGGCACGCTTAACAGAAGAATGCTCAATGTTAGAAAATTCCAGAAAAATCATTTGTATGGAAGGATGCATGTGCATGAATTGTCTTTCAAGTTCAACTACAAGCATGGCAATAGCGTCCGCAAGACTACTAGTTCTATGAAGGATAGAACTACCCATAGAAGGTAAAGCACCGGCACAAGTAAAGAAATCTTGAATAACTCCTTTTCCAATAATATTACCACTACCAACATGGAATTTTTTTGTATGAAAGATGGTAGGTTCTTTAGCAGGAGCATCAGAATTTTTCATGATATTATTATTGTCCATATCAACAATAATTTACCCAATTTCAGACATAGAGGCAGAAGGTAAAGGACTTGACATAACGACAAGCTAGCAAACTAACACACGAGCAAACAAAAAGAAAACGGGCAAAAAGAGGCAAATAGAGAGGGAGGAAGGAGAGAGAGAGGGCGAATAAAACAGCAAGGGTGAAGTGGGGGAGAGGAAAACGAGAGGCAAATGGCAAATAATGTAATGCGGGAAATAGGGATTGTGATGGGTACTTGGTATGTTGACTTTTGCGCAGACTCCCTAGCAACGGCGCTAGAAATTCTTCTTGCTACCTCTTGAGCACTGCGTTGGATTTCCTTGAAGAGGAGAGGATGATGCAGCAAAGTAGCGTAAGTATTTCCCTTAGTTTTTGAGAACCAAGGTATCATTCCAGTAGGAGGCTACGCGCGAGTCCCTTGTACCTACACAAAAACAATAGCTCAACGCAACCAACGCGCTTAGGGGTTGTCAATCCCTTCACGGTCACTTACGAAAGTGAGATCTGATAGAGAGATAAATAATATTTTTTGGTATTTTTGGTATAGAGATGCAAAGTAAAAAGTAAAAGCAAAGTAAAAAAGCAAAGCAATAATAAAGTGCTGGAGATTGATATGATGAGAAAGAGACCCGGGGGCCATAGGTTTCACTAGTGGCTTCTCTCAAGAGCATAAGTATTCTACGGTGGGTGAACAAATTACTGTTGAGCAATTGACAGAACTGAGCATAGTTATGAGAATATCTAGGTATGATCATGTATATAGGCATCACGTCCGAGACAAGTAGACCGACTCCTGCCTGCATCTACTACTATTACTCCACTCATCGACCGCTATCCAGCATGCATCTAGAGTATTAAGGTAAAAACAGAGTAACGCCTTAAGCAAGATGACATGATGTAGAGGGATAGTTTCATGCAATATGATAAAAAAAACATCTTGTTATCCTCGATGGCAACAATACAATGCGTGCCTTGCTGCCCCTTCTGTCACTAGGAAAGGACACCGCAAGATCGAACCCAAAGCTAAGCACTTCTCCCATGGCAAGAACAACCAATCTAGTAGGCCAGACCAAACTGATAATTCGAAGAGACTTGCAAAGATAACCAATCATACATAAAAGAATTCAGAGAAGATTCAAATATTATTCATAGATAGACTTGATCATAAACCCACAATTCATTGGTCTCAACAAACACACCGCAAAAAGAAGATTACATCGAATAGATCTCCACAAGAGAGGGGGAGAACATTGTATTGAGATCCAAAAAGAGAGAAGAAGCCATCTAGCTACTAACTATGGACCCGTAGGTCTAAAGTAAACTACTCACACTTCATCGGAGGGGCTTGGATGATGATGTAGAAGCCCTCCGTGATCGATGCCCCTTCCGGCGAAGCTCCGGAACAGGCCCCAAGATGGGATCTCGTGGATACAGAAAGTTGCAGCGGTGGAATTAGGTTTTTGGCTCTGTCCCCGATCGTTTGGGGGTACGTAGGTATATATAGGAGGAAGAAGTACGTCGGTGGAGCTTCGAGGGGCCCACGAGGCAGGGGGCGCGCCCTAGGGGGGCACCCTCCACCCTCGTGGCTTTCTTGACGGAGGGTCCAAGTCTCCTGGGTCTTATCTGATGAGAAAATCACGTTCCCGAAGGTTTCATTCCGTTTGGCCTCCATTTGATATTCTGTTTCTCCGAAACACTGAAATAGGCAAAAAAATAGCAATTCTGGGTCGGGCCTCCAGTTAATAGGTTAGTCCCAAAAATAATATAAAAGTGCAAAATAAAGCCCAATATGGTCCAAAACAGTAGATAATATAGCATGGAGCAATAAAAAATTATAGATACGTTGGAGACGTATCATGCGGCGGCCTTGCTGTGGTTAGGGACGGCCTGGCTTGCCGATGACGAGGAAGAAACAGGGCACCGGACTTGCATTAGGGCTGGAGCTCAGCAGCGGCGGCCATCGCAGGAGATGGGGAGGCAGCGGCTCGGAGATCCTGGCGGTTGAGAAGCGGTGCGGCGCTGCCCTCTCTCACCCTATGGCGGCGCCAGGAGGAAGGAGGGGATCGAGTTCAAGCGGGAATCACGGGAGAAGAAATAAACGGGCGTGGTCATGGTGTTGAAAGTGTGCGAGCATGCGGCGCTGTGGGCGGGGAAGAACGAGGAGATGGGGATCAGGCCAGGGAGAGGGTTAGGGATAGGAGGGATTTGGTGGGCTCTGGGACCAGGAGATAGTTGGGCCGGCCTGGTGGGAGTTCTAAGAGGCCAGCAGTGCAGGCTGCCTCTCAATCTCTCTATTATTCTATTTCCTTTAACAGAAAAAGCATAGAGAGAAGAAAAAAGGAAGAGGGGGGTTAGGGAAAGAATTGCACACGAGGGATAATTTTACGGACTTGTAAAAATGTTCTCGGTCCGGGAAAATAGAGAAGGTCAAGTTTGAAAGATTAAATTCAAATTCCTTTGAATTTAATTCAAAAGGTTTGAACTAGGACAGGTTTTAGGAGTGGCTGAAATGTTGAGAAATTAGACACGGCCTCGATAAATGGAGAAACAATTATCGGCAAGGTTTGGAGGTGAAACTTGAAGCAGGACAGGCATGGAACTGAAATGCAAGTGTGTTATGGATAATTCCAAAATAGTGGAATATTTAATATAGCTCCCTAATAATATTGGGAGGATATATGTTATAAAGAGAAAACCACCATGTGCATTTCCCTCGATTTAAATGGACCGAAGATCCATACGATTTATTTAGTTGAGTTGCAAAAGAACTAATGATATGATACATGATGACATGATGCAATGCAAAATATGCAAAGATGAATGCAGCAAACCAACAACTCACACGACGAAACTCGAACAACATGGAAGGCGTCTGAAGCTCCGGGCTTGGGGCATTACAACACTCCACCACTACGAGAGGATCTCGTCCCGATATCTAGGATGGCACCAGGGAAAAGGAAGAGGAAGAGAAGAGGTAAAACTAAGTTGCTTCTTTGACAAACGAGTGAAACCAAAGAACCTTGAGAGGTTGAACAAATTGAAAAGAAGAATACAACGGAGATGAACAAAGTTGGAAACACTCCGTTAGAAAAGGGGAACAAGGAACCATAAAGGTCAATTTCGACAACACTCCGGTTGAAAATGGAAGGTAAAGAATATGAGCTTGGCAAAATGAAAGCACTTGGATGAGACTCCAGTTAGATGGGGAATGATAGACACAACACTCCGGTTAAAATAAGATAGAGAAGGAATAAGAATGATATAATTTGGGCAGCACTCCGATTGTAACTCGAAGGAATTGAACATGATCTTGACAAAACAAGATGAAGGGTCGAAGAGAGCCATGTCACAATGCCTCCGTAAGAAGAAAGAATATAGATCATTGAAATGAAAAGATGGAGAAGAAAAGGTAAACTTATGCCACAAATGAGCTTGAAGATCACCCTTCCAAGAAAATTATAACGGAGTTGTTGGAGAACCAACAACGAAAAGGATAAGCTTGATATGGACTTATAGAAAACATCTCAAGATTATGAGGTGACAACCTGCCACTAACGGAAACGATAAATTCGATTGATATGAACAAGGAGACGAGAAGCTTATATCACCGGGAGGATGAAAGAAAAATTGGGTCATTTATGAGCACCATAAATAGCAACAATCCTTAGGGAAGGCTTTAGGTGAAATATAACCCAAGATAACTCCAATGAAGAGATTGATGGATTTAAAATATCTCATTCTTGACAACATGTGAATCATGAAACACGAAGGAAAAATGAAATAACACCACCTCTAAGATAAGGTAAAAAGAATTGCACTCCGGATTATAAGATGAAGAATACTTGAGCTCCTTAGAAAAGAATCTCGATGAAAACTTCGAGAAGGAATTAAATCCTTTATGAACCCTCATGTAGAGCCTCCATGAAGAACTCCGGCAACAAAAGAATGATCAAACGAAATGAAGGATGAAAAGAATAAGGTTGAAGCCTTGCAATGATTAGATGGAGCTTTGAAATGATATAATTGAAATAACTTGGAGCTCCGTAAAATAAAGATGAACAAATGAGATCAAGAATTTTGATGAACCTCCAAAAATAAAAGATGAACAACTTGGAAGCGAGAATTTGATATCATGAACAAACTCTGGAAGATGAGTTCATTGCTTGGATGAAGCAAGAATAAGAATTACCTTATGCTTATCCTTCACCAATTTAAATTGATGACAAGAAGCGGATTTGGCATACTACTTATTCTCGCGGAAAGGATTAAGATAGATATAGCGCAAACTTGGGAAGCTCTTCAACGATCCACCGGTAGGATTGGAAAGAAAGAAAGAATGGAATGATACAATAACAATGAAAGAGAATTCTTGAACGAACCACCGTAAGGATTGAAAATGGAAGAAGAAGAAAATAAAGAAACACCGGGAAGAATTATTAAAAGAACGAAGATACTTGATAGAATTTAGATACAAGAGAACAAATGAACTGATTAGAAGATATTTGAACGATGCACCGGTAAGATTTGAAGAATGAGAGTTGAAAGCTGGATTGACTAATCCGGAAATGATGGCATTCGGAGAATCAAACTGAAAAGAATCTTGAGTTGCTTCAGATAGGTGAAAAGAATTCTCACAATCGAAAACAATTATGAGAGGATGGCAGCAAGTTAGAACCATGAATCTTCAAGAGAATGGATATGATATGGAGGAAACTCTTCTTCAGTCTTCAAATGTTGAGATTGATGATGATATACCGCCATGAATTGTTGAGGCACTCCGGAATGAAAATTAGAAAGATTGACCCAATGATGAAAAGAATTTCACAGATCTTGGAGAAGGACATTTGGCTGATGATAATTCATTCTTACGTCAAACTTGGAAAAGAATTTGAGAAGCTCCGGGAAAATTAGAAGAGTCAGGTAAGATCCTGGAAAAAGACCTATGGGTTAGGGCTCACTGAAAAGAAACATCGTAGAACGATTTAAAAGAGATATTGCGCCGGTTTGAATTAATGGCTTGAATGAGATAACAATCTCGAAATATTTTGAACGGATTAGGAGTGAAGACACGAATCTTCTGAGATATCTTCAGCACTCTTCGGCTTGAATGAGATAACAATCTCGAAATATTTTGAACGGATTAGGAGTGAAGACACGAATCTTCTGAGATATCTTCAGCACTCCAGAACAATTGAATAGCGAGAAGTGGAATGATAATGAGGTGCACCGGCATGGAAAAGCATTTGACACGATGAAAAGGAATATAATCAACACTGAAAGCTTGAATTGAACCCACCGGATGGGAAAAGAGAATGAAGAATGATAAACTTGAACCTTCCTTAGTATCTTCCTGAGAAACACTGGATAAGAACATTGACGGAAAAGAATGGACAGATTTCACATCCATAAGATGGATACTTGATTAAGGAATCTGAGTCCTTGAATAAAAAGGGTGGGTGGGCAGGAAAACAAAGACAACTTGGGACGAATGAAACAAACAACATTGCAAAGAACTGAGAATTGATCTCGTGGATGTTGAAAATGATCGGATCCACTTGAAGAGAAGCACGCCGGTTCAGAAGAAATTGAGTTGGCAAACTCGAAGATCAAGAAGGATTGGTATTCGCATAGAAGTGAGTGTTGGGGAACGTAGTAATTTCAAAAAATTTCCTACGCACACGCAAGATCATGGTGATGCATAGCAACGAGTGTGATCTACGTACCCTTGTAGACCGACAGCGGAAGCGTTGGCACAACGCGGTTGATGTAGTCGTACGTCTTCATGGCCCGACCGATCAAGCACCAAAACTACGGCACCTCCAAGTTTTAGCACACGTTAAGCTCGATGACGATCCCCGGACTCCGATCCAGCAAAGTGTCGGGGAAGAGTTCTGTCAGCACGACGGCATGGTGACGATCTTGATGTTCTACCGTCGCAGGGCTTCGCCTAAGCACCGCTACAATACTATCAAGGATTATGGTGGAAGGGGGCACCGCAAACGGCTAAGAAAACGATCACGAGGATCAACTTGCGTGTCTAGGGGTGCCCCCTGCCCCCGTATATAAAGGAGCAAGGGGAGGAGGCCGTCCGTCCCTATAGGCGCGCCAAGGAGGAGTCCTCCTCCTAGTAGGAGTAGGACTCCTACTAGGAGGGGAGAAAGGAAGTGGGGAGGGAGAAGGAAAGGGGGGCGCCGCCCCCCCTCTCCTAGTCCAATTCGGACCAATGGGGGAGGTGGCGCGCGGCCCACCCTGGCTGCCCCTCTCTCTCTCTCTCCACTAAGGCCCATATGGCCCATTACTTCTCCCGGGGGGGTTCCGGTAACCCTCCGGCTCTCCGGTTTTCTCCGAAATCACCCGGAACACTTGCGGTGTCCAAATATAGCCGTCCAATATATCAATCTTTATGTCTCGACCATTTCGAGACTCCTCGTCATGTTCGTGATCACATCTGGGACTCCGAACTAACTTCGGTACATCAAAAACTCATAAACTCATATAACTGTCATCGAAACCTTAAGCGTGTGGACCCTACGGGTTCGAGAATAATGAAGACATGACCGGGACATGTCTCCGGTCAATAACCAATAGCGGAACCTGGATTCTCATATTGGCTCCCACATATTCTATGGAGATCTTTATCGGTCAGACCGCATAACAACATACGTTGTTCCCTTTGTCATGGTATGTTACTTGCCCGAGATTCGATCGTCGGTATCTCAATACCTAGTTCAATCTCGTTACCGGCAAGTCTCTTTACTCGTTACGTAATACATCATCTCGCAACTAACTCATTAGTTGCAATGCTTGCAAGGCTTATGTGATGTGCATTACCGAGAGGGCCCAGAGATACCTCTCCGACAATCGGAGTGACAAATCCTAATCTCGAAATACGCCAACCCAACATTTACCTTTGGAGACACCTGTAGAGCTCCTTTATAATCACCCAGTTACGTTGTGAAATTTGGTAGCACACAAAGTGTTCCTCTGGCAAACGGGAGTTGCATAATCTCATAGTCATAGGAACATGTATAAGTCATGAAGAAAGCAATAGCAACATACTAAATGATCGGGTGCTAAGCTAATGGAATGGGTCATGTCAATCACATCATTCTCCTAATAATGTGATCCCTTTAATCAAATGACAACACATGTCTATGGTTAGGAAACATAACCATCTTTGATTAACGAGCTAGTCAAGTAGAGGCATACTAGTGACGTTTAGTTTGTCTATGTATTCACACAAGTATTATGTTTCCGGATAATACAATTCTAGCATGAGTAATAAACATTTATCATGATATAAGGAAATAAAATAATAACATTATTATTGCCTCTAGGGCATATTTCCTTCAGTCTCCCACTTGCACTAGAGTCAATAATCTAGATTACACGGTAATGATTCTAACACCCATGGAGCTTTGGTGTTGATCATGTTTTGCCTATGAGAGAAGTTTAGTCAACGGGTCTGCCATATTCAGATCCGTAAGTATTTTGCAATTTTCTATGTCTACAATGCTCTGCACGGAGATACTTTAGCTAATTGCTCCCACTTTCAATATGTATCCAGATGAAGACTAAGAGTCATCCGGATCAGTGCCAAAACTTGTATCGACGTAACCCTTTTACAACGAACCTTTTGTCACCTCCATAATCGAGAAACATATCCTTATTCCACTAAGGATAATTTTGACCGCTGTCCAGTGATCTACTCCTAGATCACTATTGTACTCCCTTGCCAAAATTAGTGTAGGGTATACAATAGGTCTGGTACACAACATGGCATACTTTATAGAACCTATGGCCAAGGCATAGGGAATGACTTTCATTCTCATTCTATTTTCTGCCGTGGTCGGGCTTTGAGTCTTACTCAATTTCACACCTTGTAACACAGGCAAGAATTCTTTCTTTGACTGTTCCATTTTGAACTACTTCAAAATCTTGTCAAGGTATGTACTCATAAAAAAACTTATCAAGCATCTTGATCTATCACTATAGATCTTGATGCTCAATATGTAAGCAGCTTCACCGAGGTTTTCTTTGAAAAAATCCTTTCATACACTCCTTTATGCTTTGCAGAATAATTCTACATTATTTCCGATCAACAATATGTCATAAACATATACTTATCAGAAATGTTGTAGTGCTCCCACTCACTTTCTTGTAAATACAGGCTTCACTGCAAGTCTGTATAAAACTATATGCTTTGATCAACTTATCAAAGCGTATATTCCAACTCCGAGATGCTTGCACCAGTCCATAGATGCATCGCTGGAGCTTGCATATTTTGTTAGCACCTTTAGGATTGACAAAACCTTCTGGTTGCATCATATACAACTCTTCTTTAAATCCATTAAGGAATGTAGTTTTGTTTATCCATTTGCCAAATTTCATAAAAATGTGACAATTGCTAACATGATTTGGACAGACTTAAGCATCGCTACGAGTGAGAAAATTTCATTGTAGTCAACACCTTGAACTTGTCGAAAACCTTTTGCGACAAGTCGAGCTTTGTAGACAGTAACATTACCGTCAGCTTCAGTCTTCTTCTTAAAGATCCATTTATTCTCAATTGCTTGCCGATCATTGGGCAAGTCAACCAAAGTCCATACTTTGTTCTCATACATGGATCCCATCTCAGATTTCATGGCTTCAAGCCATTTTGCGGAATCTGGGCTCACCATCGCTTCTCCATAGTTTGTAGGTTCATCATGATCTAGTAGCATGACTTCCAAAACAGGATTACCGTACCACTCTGGTGCGGATCTTACTCTGGTTGATCTACGAGGTTCAGTAGTATCTTGTTCTGAAGTTTCATGATAATCATCATTAGCTTCCTCACTAATTGGTCTAGGTGTCACAGAAACTGGTTTCTGTGATGTACTACTTTCCAATAAGGGAGCAGGTACAGTTACCTCATCAAGTTCTACTTTCCTCCTACTCACTTCTTTCGAGAGAAACTCCTTCTCTAGAAAGTTTATGAATTTAGCAACAAAAGTCTTGCCTTCGGATCTGTTATAGAAGGTGTATCCAATAGTTTCCTTTGGATATCCTATGAAGACACATTTCTCCGATTTGGGTTTGAGCTTATCAGGATGAAACTTTTTCACATAAGCATCACAACCCAAAACTTTAAGAAATGACAACTTTGGTTTCTTGCCAAACCATAATTCAGATTGTGTCGTCTCAACGGATTTAGATGGTGCCCTTTTTAACGTGAATGCAGCTGTCTCTAATGCATAACCCCAAAACGATAGTGGTAGATCGGTAAGAGACATCATAGATTGCACTATATCCAATAAAGTACGATTATGACGATCGGAAACACCATTATGCTGTGGTGTTCCAGGTGGCATGAGTTTGTGAAACTATTCCACAATGTTTTAATTGAAGATCAAACTCGTAACTCAAATATTTGTCTCCACGATCAGATCGTAGAAACCTTATTTTCTTGTCACGATGATTTTTCACTTCACCCTGAAATTATTTGAAATTTTCAAATGTTTCAGACTTATGTTTCATCAAGTAGATATACTCATATCTGCTCAAATCATCTGTGAAGGTCAGAAAATAATGATACCCGCCGCGAGCCTCAACACTCATTGGACTGCATACATCAGTATGTATTATTTCCAATCAAGTTTGTTGCTCGCTCCATTGTTCCGGAGAACGGAGTCTTAGTCATCTTGCCCATGAGGCATGGTTCGCAAGTACCAAGTGATTCATAATCAAGTGGTTCCAAAAGTCCATCAGTATGGAGTTTCTTCATGCGCTTTACACCGATATGACCTAAACGGCAGTGCCACAAATTAGTTGCACTATCATTATTAACTTTGCATCTTTTGGCTTCAATATTATGAATATGTGTAACACTATGATCGAGATCCAACGAACTATTTTCATTGGGTGTATGACCATCGAAGGTTTTATTCATGTAAACAGAACAACAATTATTCTCTGACTTTAATGAATAACCGTATTGCAATAAACATGATCAAATCATATTCATGCTCAACGCAAACACCAAATAACACTTATTTAGTTTCAACACTAATCCTGAAAGTATAGGGAGTGTGCGATGATGATCATATCAATCTTGGAACTACTTCCAACACACATCGTCACCTCACCCTTTACTAGTTTCTGTTTATTCTGCAACTCCCGTTTTGAGTTACTACTCTTAGCAACTGAACCAGTATCAAATGTCGAGGGGTTGCTATAAACACTAGTAAAGTACACATCAATAACACGTATATCCAATATACCTTTGTTTACCTTGCCATCCTTCTTATCCGCCAAATACTTGGGGCAGTTCCACTTCCAGTGACCAGTCCCTTTGCAGTAGAAGCACTTAGTCTCAGCCTTAGGATCAGACTTGGGCTTCTTCACTTGAGCAGCAACTTTCTTGCCGTTCTTCTTGAAGTTCCCCTTCTTCCCTTTGCCCTTTTCTTGAAACTAGTGGTCTTGTCAACCATCAACACTTGATGTTTTTCTTGATTTCTACCTTCGTTGTTTTCAGCATCACGAAGAGCTTGGGAGTTGTTTCTGTTATCCCTTGCATATTATAGTTCATCACGAAGTTCTACTAACTTGGTGATGGTGACTAGAGAATTCTGTCAATCACTATCTTATCTGGAAGATTAACTCCCACTTGATTCAAGCGATTGTAGTACCCAGACAATCTGAGCACATGCTCACTAGTTGAGCGATTCTCCTCCATCTTTTAGCTATAGAACTTGTTGGAGACTTCATATCTCTCAACTCGGGTATTTGCTTGAAATATTAACTTCAACTCCTGGAACATCTCATATGGTCCATGACGTTCAAAACGTCTTTGAAGTCCCGATTCTAAGCCATTAAGCATGGTGCACTAAACTATCAAGTAGTCATCATATT
Organism: Triticum aestivum; assembly: GCF_018294505.1. Classification (NCBI taxonomy): domain Eukaryota; kingdom Viridiplantae; phylum Streptophyta; class Magnoliopsida; order Poales; family Poaceae; genus Triticum; species Triticum aestivum. The sequence continues at coordinate 275,873,016 of NC_057800.1, read as the reverse complement.
GAGCTAGCCAAACATTCATAACGTCTGCATCTGCTCCTGCAATAGGTCTGTCACCTAGCGGTGCATCAAGGACATAATTCTTCTGTGCAGCAATGAGGATAAACCTCAGATCACGGATCCAATCCGCATCATTGCTACTAACATCTTTCAACACAATTTTCTCTAGGAACATATCAAAATAAACACAGGGAAGCAACAACGCGAGCTATTGATCTACAACATAATTTGCAAAATACTACCAGGACTAAGTTCATGATAAGTTTAAGTTCAATTAATCATATTACTTAAGAACTCCCACTTAGATAGACATCCCTCTAATCCTCTAAGTGATCACGTGATCCAAATCAACTAAACCATGTCCGATCATCACGTGAGATGGAGCAGTTTCATTGGTGAACATCACTATGTTGATCATATCTACTATATGATTCACGCTCGACCTTTCGGTCTCCGTGTTCCGAGGCCATATCTGTATATGCTTGGCTCGTCAAGTATAACCTGAGTATTCCGCGTGTGCAATTGTTTTGCACCCGTTGTATTTGAACGTAGAGCCTATCACACCCGATCATCACGTGGTGTCTCAGCACGAAGAACTTTCGCAATGGTGCATACTCAGGGAGAACACTTCTTGATAATTAGTGAGAGATCACCTTAAAATGCTACCGTCAAACAAAGCAAGATAAGATGCATAAAAGATAAACATCACATGCAATCAATATGAGTGATATGATATGGCCATCATCATCTTGTGCTTGTGATCTCCATCTTCGAAGCACCATCATGATCACCATCGTCACCGGCGCGACACCTTGATCACCATCATGGCATCGTTGTCGTCTCGCCAATCTTATGCTTCCACGACTATCGCTACCGCTTAGTGATAAAGTAAAGCATTACAGCGCATTTGCATTGCATAGAATAAAGTGACAACCATATGGCTCCTGCTAGTTGCCGATAACTTGGTTACAAAACATGATCATCTCATACAATAAAATTTAGCATCATGTCTTGACCATATCACATCACAACATGCCCTGCAAAAACAAGTTAGACGTCCTCTACTTTGTTGTTGCAAGTTTCACGTGGCTGCTACGGGCTTAAGTAAGAACCAATCTTACCTACGCATCAAAACCACAACGATAGTTTGTCAAGTTGGTGTTGTTTTAACCTTCGTAAGGACCGGGCGTAGCCACACTCGGTTCAACTAAAGCTGGAGAAACTGACACCCGCTAGCCACCTTTGTGCAAAGCACGTCGGGAGAACCGGTCTCGCGTAAGCGTACGCGTAATGTCGGTCTGGGCCGCTTCGTCCAACAATACCGCCGAACCAAAGTATGACATGCTGGTAAGCAGTATGACTTATATCGCCCACAACTCACTTGTGTTCTACTCGTACATATAACATCAACATATAAAACCTAGGCTCGGATGCCACTATTGGGGAACGTAGTAATTTCAAAAAAAATCCTACGCACACGCAAGATCATGGTCATGCATAGCAACGAGAGGGGAGAGTGTGATCTACATACCCTTGTAGACCGACAGCAGAAGCGTTAGCACAACGCGGTTGATGTAGTCGTACGTCTTCACGGCCCGACCGATCAAGCACCAAAACTACGGCACCTCCGAGTTTTAGCACACGTTCAGCTCGATGACGATCCCCGGACTCCGATCCAGCAAAGTATTGTGGAAGAGTTCCGTCAGCATGACGGCGTGGTGATGATCTTGATGTTCTACCGTTGCAGGGCGTCGCCTAAGCACCGCTACAATATTATCGAGGATTATGGTGGAAGGGGGCACCGCACACGGCTAAGAAAATGATTACGAGGATCAACTTGTGTGTCTAGGGGTGCCCCCTGCCCCCGTATATAAAGGAGCAAGGGGAGGAGGCCGGTCGGCCCTATAGGCGCGCCAAGGAGGAGTCCTCCTCCTAGTAGGAGTAGGACTCCTACTAGGAGGGGGGAAAGGAAGTGGGGAGGGAGAAGGAAAGGGGGGCGCCGCCCCCCCCTCTCCTAGTCCAATTCGGACCAAGGGGGGAGGAGGCGCGCGGCCCACCCTGGCTTCCCTTCTCTCTCTCCACTAAGGCCCATATGGCCCATTACTTCTCCCGGGGGGTTCCGGTAACCCTCCGGCTCTCCGATTTTCTCCGAAATCACCCGGAACACTTTCGGTGTCCGAATATAGCCGTCCAATATATCAATCTTTATGTCTCGACCATTCGAGACTCCTCGTCATGTTCGTGATCACATCCGGGACTCCGAACTAACTTCGGTACATTAAAAACTCATAAACTCATATAACTGTCATCGAAACCTTAAACGTGCAGACCCTACGGGTTCGAGAATAATGTAGACATGACCGAGACATGTCTCCGGTCAATAACCAATAGCGGAACCTAGATGCTCATATTGGCTCCCACATATTCTACGAAGATCTTTATCGGTCAGACCGCATAACAACATACGTTGTTCCCTTTGTCATCGGTATGTTACTTGCCCGAGATTCGATCGTCGGTATCTCAATACCTAGTTCAATCTCGTTACCGGCAAGTCTCTTTACTCGTTACGTAATACATCATCTCGCAACTAACTCATTAGTTGCAATGCTTGCAAGGCTTATGTGATGTGCATTACCGAGAGGGCCCAGAGATACCTCTCCGACAATCAGAGTGACAAATCCTAATCTCGAAATACGCCAACCCAACATTTACCTTTGGAGACACCTGTAGAGCTCCTTTATAATTACCCAGTTACGTTGTGACGTTTGGTAGCACACAAAGTGTTCCTCTGGCAAACGGGAGTTGCATAATCTCATAGTCATAGGAACATGTATAAGTCATGAAGAAAGCAATAGCAACATACTAAACGATCGGGTGCTAAGCTAATGGAATGGGTCATGTCAATCACATCATTCTCCTAATAATGTGATCCCTTTAATCAAATGACAACACATGTCTATGGTTAGGAAATATAACCATCTTTGATTAACAAGCTAGTCAAGTAGAGGCATACTAGTGACGTTTAGTTTGTCTATGTATTCACACAAGTATTATGTTTCCGTATAATACAATTCTAGCATGAATAATAAACATTTATCATGATATAAGGAAATAAAATAATAACATTATTATTGCCTCTAGGGCATATTTCCTTCAGTGAGAACACCACTTAGGAAAGGTATGGAATCAACACTTAACATTGAAGCAACTCGAATACCACAACTCAAAATAAAACAAAGGATTGGCTTGCAGAATAAGCCAGAACAAACATATGATAGAGATTTCGTCCGAAGTTTTCATGATGGGGCCCACACGGGCTCGATCGTACAGCACCATCATGTACAAGGCAGTGCACATGACATACGAAGCATCCCCGAGTCAGCATAGCCAAGGACTCTTTAAGACACAACGAGACCACTGTAAAACCAACCGTGGATGGGCGGACCACAAGACGTTGAACCCCAATTTCAAATCATACATCTTTCGGAAAGATATCCTAGGAGCTACTTGAATTCCCACTAATAAACTCCCGAAACTTTCCGGTTATGCAGTCGGGTGTTGGGGATACAGGGGAAGCATAATATCTCACCCAAAACTAACAAATCCTACATCTAGTTGTATCCATCCTTCAACACATAACCAAGAAACCTTCGGAAATCATTTACCTCAACCTTCGAAAAGCATCCGTTATACGAGTTATGGCAATACTCCTGAACTCCCGCCCCAGTACTGGGTGGCGTCGAGGTTATCTCACCAACAGTTGCATAAAAGAGATTTTCGAAGTCGGTGAAACTCAGGTATTCCAGAACTACAACGATAAAATTGTGACGACAACACCTCGGAGCTCAAATCCCCGGGACACTGTCACAACCCCTAAATGTCAGGAGGCACCAAGAACAATGTTCTCGTCACAAAACCATCGAAACGATTCCAAGATACCCGCATGATCCTAAAAAAATCATGAAATTTGAGAAGAGAAGAGTCAAAACTCTACGTTAGGAGGCCTCACCAGAGCGACGAAGGAACTGAGGAGTAAAAAGAATCCTACTCTCCGATATATATAATCCTATAAGACTCAAAACATTTTTCTAGACTCAACAACGCCAGCGATTCGATCAAGCAGGGGGCTCCTAAGTCGGGGAAGGCTCTGATTACCAAATTGTAACACCCACAATGCGGCTATATCTCCCACGTGTCGGAGCACGACTTAGAGGCATAACCGCATAGTAGGCATGTCGCAAGAGGGGTAATCTTTACACATCCCATGTACTGAATAAGAAAGGGATAAAGAGTTGGCTTACAATCGCCACTTCACACAATACATAAATATAACATTACGTCATCCAGAATACAATCAAGGTCCGACTACGAAACCAAAATAAAAGAAGACTACCCCTAATCCTAGATCCCTGATCGCCCCGACTGGGCTCCACTACTGATCAACTGGAACGAAACAACACAACAAACACGATCTTCATCGAGCTCCCACTCGATCTTCATCGAGCACCTGTATCTGTTTTGAAGTAAGCTGTGAGTCACGGGGACTCAGCAATCTCACACCCTCACGATCAAGACTATTTAAGCTTATGGGTAGGAAAAGGGTAGTGAGGTGGAGCTGCAGCAAGCACTAGCATATATGGTGGCTAACTTACGCAAATGAGAGCGAGAAGAGAAGTAAAGCACGGTCGAGAGGCTATAATGATCAAGAAGTGATCCTGAAACTACTTACGTTCAAGCATAACACGAGACCGTGTTCTCTTCCCGGACTCCGCTGAAAAGAGACCATCACGGCTACACACGCAGTTGATTCATTTTAATTAAGTTAAGTGTCAAGTTTTCTACAACCGGATATTAACAAATTCCCATATGCCCATAACTGCAGGCACGGCTTTCGAAAGTTCAAAACCCTGCAGGGGTGTCCCAACTTAGCCCATCACAAGCTCTCACGGTCAACGAAGGATATTCCTTCTCCCAGGAAGACCCGATCAGACTCGGAATTCCGGTTACAAGACATTTCGACAATGGTAAAACAAGACCAGCAAAGCCGCCAGGATGTGCCGACAAATCCCGATAGGAGCTGCACATATCTTGTTCTCAGGGCACACCGGATGAGCAAGACGTCGGGTTGGCATAAACCCTGGTTGCCTAGGGGGCGCCGGACATCACTCAGGTTGGACCAACACTTAGAGAAGCACTGGCATGGCGGGGTTAAAATAAAGATGACCCTTGAGTCTGCAGAACCCAAGGGAAGGTGATAGGTTGTTAGTGCAAATGTAAAACCAAGGTTGGGCCTTGCTGGAGGAGTTTTATTCAAGGCGAACTGTCAAGGGGTTCCCATTATAACCCAACTGCATAAGGAATGCAAAATCAAGGAACATAACACCGGTATGACGGAAACTAGGGCGGCAAGAGTGGAACAAAACACTAGGCATAAGGCCGAGCCTTCCACCCTTTACCAAGTATATAGGTGCATTAAAGTAAACAAGATATAATAATGATATCCCAACAATATCCATGTTCCAACATGGAACAAAACTTCATCTTCACCTGCAACTAACAACGCTATAAGAGGGGCTGAGCAAAGCGGTAACATAGCCAAACAACGGTTTGCTAGGAAAGGTGGGTTAGAGGCTTGACATGGCAATATGGGAGGCATGATATAGCAAGTGGTAGGTATCGCGGCATAGTAATAGAGCGAGCAACTAGCAATCAAAGATAGAAGTGATTTCGAGGGTATGGTCGTCTTGCCTGAGATCCCGCAAGGAAGAAGAACGAGTTCGTGAAGAAGACAAACGGACATAGTCGAACGGGTCCTCACAACTCCGGAACGAAACCGAAGCTAACGAGAGAAGCAACCCAAAAAGAAGCAAGCAATATAGTAAACAACCACCACATGAAAATGGCATGATGCGCAAACAAGTATGATGCATGTCCGGTTTAATGAAGCATGGCATGGCAAAATGCACAAGCAAAACTACAAGTTAAGTGGAGCTCAATATGCAACGAGTTGCATATTGACGGAACACCAAATTCAAGTTATTTAGCTCTCTTTCAGTTATGTACCCAACAAAATTAAATGTTGATTAACATGGCAAGAGGTGAAACGTAACAAAACTATACCATCTAAACAATTTAAATGGGGCCGGATATAACAAACAACAAATCCGGTAAATCCCCATATGCATTTAGCAATTGAAGCAAACAACAATTTAAACATTCTTGAAGTTGTTATCATGATGCGGATGATATGTGCAAGTTTTAAGCATTTTTTATGAAAATGTTAACAGGAGCATATTATGAAGCATTTGTCATCGTGGCGGAAACGAAAGGGGTGCCACGGCAACGATAACGGGAATGGTGCCACGGCGGCGAAACAGAAATGATGCCATGGCAACATTCCGATGATCCGGTAGCTCCCGGGGATACCGGTGCAAAAGGAAAAGTGGCGGGAGCGAGCAAAAGAAGGTGGGGCGCTCCCGGATACCGGGTGTCCCATGTGTCGGTGGCATGGCAACCGAGGGTCATGCACGAAACAAATGGCCACGCTGCAAACACGGGGTTCATCTCGTATCACACAACATTCATCCACGGTGGTCGTCTCGACGTTATACCTTCGAAGCGTGTCTCTTCGGGGTGGATCGAGTTCAAAGCAGTGAAGATGGAAGTAGACGTTCTCGCGACGGTTGTGGTATATGTCATCGGTAGTCGAACTTAGCGATCCGGAGAGGGTACTTGTCGGATCCACAACACTGTAACCATTCATGGCAGAGAACTTGATGTTCACGGATCTTCCAATGACGGTGTACGTGTTACTCGGTGAAGTGCACGTCGACGGTAGTCGAACTTGACGTTGCATTACATGGGTCTTCGGCGGCAGTAGTCGTACATGGTTCGGAGTGGTTCTTGGCATTTCGGTCTGTAGTCGCTCGGGTGTAGTGGTACACATTCCGTAGATGAACTTGGCGGGACATGGGTGTCATGGTACTTGCGTCCATGTAGTTGATCTTGCCGGTGTGGTACTTGTGTACCGGAGGAGAAGGTCTTGGCGATCTTGACGAATCCGAGTGGCTCTAGGCACACGTCCACAGTGGTCTTCCATCATCTTGTTTCCTGTACAAGTCTTGACCAATCCAGGGTTCGAGGGTGGCCACGGTCATAGGACGCAGATGATGCAGAGGAGGCAAATGGTCACTGCAGAGGACGCAGTGGCAGCCCGGTTGGGTCGTAGGGGAGGCAGGGAATTGGTGACAGGGCGCGACGCAGGGGCGACGAGGCTCGCAGCGGAGGTCCGGGGCCTGGCGCGATGGCGAAGTATGACGGCTGCAGGTCTTGGCCGGCGACGGGGAGGTCCGTGGCGCGTGGAAAGAGCAGCTGCAGCAGCGCACGGAGGGCGACGACTACCAGCGTAGGTGGTGGAGGAGCTGCAGGGGAGCAGCCGGAGACGCGGCGCTTCGGCTCGCCAGCGCTAGGGGAGAGGGGCGACGGGCGTGCGGCTCCAGGGACTTGGCGCGGCGGCCTTGCTGTGGTTAGGGATGGCGTGGCTCGCCGATGACGAGGAAGAAACAGGGCGCCGGACTTGCATCAGGGCTGGAGCTCAGTGACGGCGGCCATCGCGGGAGACGGGGAGGCAGCGGCTAGGAGATCCTGGCGGTTGAGATGCGGTGCGGCGCTACCCTCTCTCACCCTGTGGCGGCGCCAGGAGGAAGGAGGGGATCGAGTTCAAGCGGGAATCGGGGAGAAGAAAGAAACGGGCGCGGTCATGGTGCTGAAAGTGTGCGAGCGTGCGGCGCTGCAGGAGGGGAAGAACGGGGAGATGGGGATTGGGCTAGGGAGAGGGTTAGGGTTAGGAGGGATTTGGTGGGCTGTGGGACGAGGAGATAGTTGGGCCAGCCTGGTGGGAGTTCTAAGAGGCCAGAAGTGCAGGCTGCCTCTCACTCTCTCTATTATTCTATTTCCTTTAATAGAAAAGGCATAGAGAGAAGAAAAAAGGAAGAGGGGGTTAGGGAAAGAATTGCGCATGAGGGATAATTTTTACGGACTCGTAAAAATGTGCTCGGTCCGGGAAGATAGAAAAGGTCAAGTTTGAAAGATTAAATTCAAATTCCTTTGAATTTAATTCAAAAGGTTTGAACTAGGACAGGTTTTAGGAGTGGCCAAAATGTTGAGAAATTAGACAGGGCCTCGATAAATGGAGAAACAATTATCGGCATGGTTTGGAGGTGAAACTTGAAGCAGGAGAGGCATGGAACTGAAATGCAAGTGTGTTATGGATAATTCCAAAATAGTGGAATATTTAATATAGCTCCCTAATAATATTGGGAGGATATATGTTATAAAGAGAAAATCACCATGTGCATTTCCCTCGATTTAAATGGACCGAAGATCCATACGATTTATTTAGTTGAGTTGCAAAAGAACTAATGATATGATACATGATGACATGATGCAATGCAAAATATGCAAAGATGAATGCAACAAACCAACAACTCACACGACGAAACTCGAACAACATGGAAGGCGTCTGAAGCTCCGGGCTTGGGGCATTACACACGAGGTATGAATGGGGGGATTGGGAGGGGAGTGGAACCATGTTTTATGAATGCATTTGTCTGAAATGTGAGGGGGAGTTATAGTTCTACCCCTGCCTTTAGGCTTCTCGGCTTGGGTCTGTGTATTGAGGGTCGGGGATAGTAGAGTAACTTTGCTTTTCCCCAAATAGTGGGCCGGAGCGATATCGGGCTAGTAGGGCGTGTTTTGAAATATAGTGGGCGCGAGCGATTTCGGGTGAGGAGAGCGTGTTTTGAAATAGTGGGCGCGAGCTATTTCGGGCGAGGAGAGCGTGTTTTGCTGACCATGGTTTGTGAATTATTTGTCATTTCGTCCGAGGAGAAGGCGCGCTTGGATGAAGTTACGAACCTACCCTTGATGTACAATGGGCCAATTGATGTGTGTCCCACGTAGGACGGTAATTTCGCGTCTCCCATTTATTTGCTCGGGCGAATTCCACCGAGCAGAGCATGTTTAACGGTTTGTTCAAAATTTTGGAGAACGAGCATCCACATCTACCTTACCAAGTTAATTCGAATCAAATTTTGAAATATTATCTTGCCACTTCTTTTTTAGATGGAGAGATGATGCTCGGGAGTAATGTGTTTTTACATGCTCATTGCTAGCGATTTACTATATGACAAATAGTTGACCCACTCAAAAACGGGAATCAAACCCAAAATGAAATATCTCGATTCAATGAAATAGCTCGTTCACCAGGTCAAAATAGTGAACTAAATCCAAAATTGAACACCTCAATCGAGTAGCATGTTGTACAGTATTATAGTACTCCATGAACATGTTGAAAATCAAATTAATGAACTTGTTTGATATACGCATATATCCGTTCATGTGTGGATTGCAGACAACATGTTCTCCAATTTAAATATTTGAATGCAAGTTTATATTGAAACATGGTTTATATGAGTCTTTGATGCATAAAACGCGACCTCCCCCTCTCCCGGACTCCTGCTCTCTCTCTCTCTCTCTCTCTCTCTCTCTCTCTCTCTCTCTCTCTCTCTCGCCGACAATCTTCAATTCTGTCGCACGCATCCAACACACAAACTTAGTTGGTCCCTCTCGCTTTCTCTCCATCTCTCTCTTTGTGTGTGGGGGGGTGTCTTTCTAGTTCGCATGCATATATACTCCATCTATAGGTCTCTCTCGCACACTATGTATGATTCTCTACTCCAATCTAGATATCTTGGGTGCCCTCATCATACGCACACAAATTCCTTGGCTCGTTGCCCGTAACTCTCTCACGCACCACTCTGCCGTCTCGGAGATCTCCCCCCCTCTCTCTCTCAAACTCTCCATCTACCTGGGTCACACATACACATGCATATATCATTCGCACTCGATAGGCCCATCTAAAACTCTATATCTCTCCCTCGTTCTCTCTCCATCTCACACGCACACACGCACACACAATCTCATGCCTAGCTAGCCAAGTATGATGGTCTCTCACTCAGTTGTAGGCACACAGTCCCCCCTATATGTATATGACTAGCTAATCTTAGTCTCCATCACAAAGATGTGCATGGTCTATCTCGATTTCTCTCGGGGCATCTTTCTATCGCGCACGCACCTCCCTCAATCTCCCACCCATATAGTCCCCTCATGATCTCGAGGGGATCTCTCTATCACAAACACACACACTCGCCCTCCACATGTGTCCATGTTCTCCATGTGTCCCTCTCGACCTTTGTTCCTTATTGGCCAGACCTCTATTGGACATGTGCTATAGGGGTGTCTCTCTCTGTTGCAAACAATCACACACTAGCTATCTTCGTGTATCTCTCGCCTCGCTTTTCTATCTTGTAGATGCATGCGTGAGATGTTCGCCTAAGAAACGAAAAAACACACTCTCACTCTCTCTAATTTATCATTTGTTGTCACTTTATCTTTCACACACATACTCTTTTTGCACACTTAATTATTCTCCTTCACAAGCACTTGATCTCTCTCGGCTTAGGCACTCTCCTCGGTCCATAGCATATTGATTTATTGAAAAGTCAAACATCACAAAATTTGACCATGTACGTGGAGAAAAACAATTACATCTAGAACGGCAAACATATACCATTAGATTCACCATGAGATGTAGTTTTGTATGATGTATCTTTGGTATTGTAGATATAAATAACATTTACGTAAACCTGATCAAAGTTTCCAAAGTTTGACTTCTAAAAAATTTACATGCACTGCATTATCGAGCGGATGGAATATCTCTTTCCCCCTCTCGGCTATCTCACGCACCACTCAGCCTTATCGGGGCTCCTCAATCTCTCTCAAACTTTATATCTCCCTGGTTCACACATACACATGTCTCGCTCGCACTATACATGTTTGGGAGAGTGAGAGGCTGGTGTAGTTGGTTTGATTGATTTGTTTATACATGTGGGTCTGTGTGCACAGCGGTGCCAACTCTCTCACATCGCAAGAGCGGTGCCAAAATCTTTTGATTTGACATCGGTGCATATTATGTGGCATACTTTTGCGAAATATGGCATCGACCACCTAGTGGAAGGCAACAAATGCCCAAGCTCTTGACGTACTCCTAGGTAAATGAGAGGAAAGAGAAAGAGAGAGAGAGAGAGAGTGAAAAATATCACTAGCCAGCCAACCCTATCGTATGAGCAAATAATATTGGTACCTCTTGATGACACGGAAATCTTATACAGCCAACTGCTCTAATATGTTCTCTTCTTTTGCAGATAAAAAAGACCCAAAAGTGAAAAATGTGCTGCTCTATAACAATCTAATCGAATGCCTTGATCTCCATCTTACAGAAATTGATTTGATCAACTACGGAGGCAGCACATCAAAGATTAAATTGGCCATGTTCTTTGTTCTGGAGGCAAGTGTGCTCAAGGTAATGAGGTTTGGCGTTCTTTGGCGCAACAATGAGTGGCGTGCTGATCACCGCAAGAGTCTAAGCCTAAATGACAAAGTCTCCACAGAAGCTGAATTTGTTTTTGAAACATCAAGTGGCCAGAGACTCGAAAACTTATTTGCCCATTAGTGACTTGTCAGGGCGGTGGATTTTAGTTTGTCCGATAATGCTGCATCCACCTAAAGTAACGAAAGTTCTTACGTAAACTTCCTAGTAATTACCTCTTCGTAGGTGCAGCATTACTCCTTTGTAATATCAGTTTGAAACTTGTAATATTGTCGTGTCCTATTCATACGTTTTCAAAATCATGCGAATCAAACAGGTTCTGAGTTGGTGATGATGTTGTGCCTGCCATCTTTCACCAATAGCCGTCGGATCTAGATCTGAAGCATAAAAACCAAACTTCTCTAGTTTTGCAAAAAGATGCCCACACTTGTTCCCTATTTACAAACAACTCCTTGTCTCTCACAATCAGCCTTATCTCCTCCCCACCACATCTAGAAGGCCATGGAAAAATCTGGCGCGATGGCTGCTGCCGGCACCGTCCACCCCCCAATATTGGTGTTCCGTGCAATGCACGGGCATCTATGCATGGGATATTATGTCGAACACGGCTAGTTGTAAGCAGGCTAGGTCTACAGCCATGATGATAGTGACTGCAGACGGTGAGGCTGACTATGGTATGCCGAACACGGCGCCTATACTCAGGTGTCATCTCCGGCGTAGGGTCTTGTAACTTCACTGTGAGGAGCGGCACGTAATAATTTGACCAATGGGTAGGACAGTGCTACTACATTGGTAGTACTACTACTAGTACTAGCACCACCGTCTGGATTTAGTAGTACTACCATGTCCATCTGGATTTAGTATTTGACTAGCAATATCTAGTAATGCATGTCACAAAAAATGTACTACTCCCTTTGTAAATAAATACATGGTGTATTGTTTTATTCCTATCGGCGAGATAACTTAATGTCTTTTTGCTACTTAATAGGATTACATGCAATGAACTAACCACCGCATGTGACGTTTGGTAGTCTCAGGTCATTGAAAGCATGCACGGCCCACATCTCTCATTGGTTGATATGTCATGAAATAAGAAACGAGGAGGGAGTTAATGTACCATGCCTAAGTGTTTTGGGATTATTTGGTTTTCGTAAGGTGACTTACACAACATTTTTGGTTACATGCATTAACATTTTATTAGTTAAATCAAAGGTCAAAACTTGGCGCAAAATTCAAAGGGGACCAATAAACCAGTAAACATCAAAGTTCTCTCGTTTGGCCCCAACTAGAGGTCCGATGAGATGACTATACTGCACCGGCACGGAGGGGGGCGCAGCTTCATTGACTTACTGCACCTGCCTTTGGGTGTATGACACGTGGGCCCAACGGGTGGATGGCCAACCTGTCATACAGCCAAAGGCAAGTGCGGTAGAGGGACGAGGAGTAGGTTGCCAACACGCACGTGAATTCAACGCAGTCTGCACTTCTCATATAAAGGCTCCCGCCAGTCCAATCTACGAAATCCTACGCATCTATGCACCCAAGGGCGAGAGTGATCACTCCAATCGAAAGATCAGTTGACTAGAAGCTAGACCCATGGAGGCGATGAGCGTGAGCATCAGCCGGCTATGCCAGATGGTCCACGACACCGGCCTGCGGCCCGACACCGAGGAACGTCTCCAGGTAGTGCTTGAGGCCGCCATGGCGAGGGGCCGCTTGGACGACAGCTTCGTCTCCTTGTTCGACGAGGTCCTCGGCGGCTTCCTCAACAAGTTCACCGTCATCAAGAAGCTCGCGGACGACCTTGACGTACGCCTCCAGCCCACGAGCCCAGGCTCTGTGATGCCTGCCACCCTCAACGGCCTCTATGGTGACAACCTCTTCGACGCACTCGTGGCCCTGCGACTGCCCACCGTCGCGCCGGAGAATGTCCACCTCGAGGTCGCGCTTGCGGTGCAGCGCTTGGCGCAGCAAGACACCATCGACATAATCACCCACGTCTACGCGCAAATCATCCACAAGGACTACTACATGCAAGAGGAGGACGATAGGACGCTGGCCTTCTTGGACCGCAGGGCAACCTTGGACGGCATTGTTCAGAAGCACGTTGAGCTTGCCGCCAACGCCGCTGCTCCTCTCACATCGGTTGGTGACCTGGTGCACTAGCGCATGAGGATGTCGTTGATGGATCCGTATGTATCTTTATCTTTCCGTCAAATCCATGTAGTAGTATATGGTACTACTAGTAATTATCTTACCTTTCGCATCAACTTCATAATTTTCGTACGTACTCCATGCATGAACCGCGCCAGAACCAAACTTCTCATTACTCTAGGGAAAATCGTTATTTCTATCTATCGGTCGCGCCATGGAGCAGAACCAAATTTTACAAGTTACAAGTTCAAAAGGAAAAGCCTGCCATGTTCGCGTCGCATGCCCACACGGTTGGTCCGGCATGCCGATCAAGGGGGAATGTGTGTTGTGTTGCATTTTCAGTTATAAGTGGGACCGCAGTTGAGCAAACCGACTATCGGCAAACCCCCACCCTGCCCACCGCGCGATGGCTGAGAAAACAGGAGGGAGAAGAGATGGATGTAGCATGGATTCCAAGAAAATTGGTGTCGGATGGGACTCGTGTGGGTGGCGTGTGTCGTACTGCTAGACATGAATGCTAGTTATGGCCCATGCCACCCCACTATATCAAGGTGCTGGTTATGGAGAACAAATTTCCTGGAGTCCGCGCTCAGCCCTCCTCTATCTCTCTTCTCAGCCAGCCAGCAGACGCGCGGAGCCCATCGTCTGTTTGCTCATATGCGGTCCCACATGTCAGTGAAAACGCAAGAGGACCCACTGAACCTGCACATCTTTCACCTCGATGTGCTGGTGATGAAAAACAAATCCAAGAAAGATCTTTGGTGGCCGCTTTTGGAGTTACTCAAGAGTAGTAAGATTCCATTTACACTTTAACCCAAGATGCACATCACGTGGCTTCAACTACCACTTTATTTTATTGCATGACACGACCTGGATGTTGGATGTCCCACGTGTTGGCAAAAGGAGGAAGAACTCAACCAAATATTTGGTTGTGCTCTCGGATTAGACTAGTTGTGCTAACTTAAAATTTTATTGTGTAGAATGGATGCAAGTTTTGGTACTGGGAAGAAGAGTACAACGATATATTGATAGAGCGCAATTTAGTAGATGTTCTAGCACTTTTAGCTAGCATAGAGGCTAGACATGAGACTAGTGCACTTGTTGATAGAATAGAGGCTAGACACGTCTACTTCTTTACACTCGAAGAAGAAAGAAGCACGCAAGATCGAGCCTCCACAGATCAACAATGAATGCATCAAGAAGGCACTAATCCAACTTACAGGAGCAGTTATGGAAGTTGGATATCTTCTAAAATGTATTCTTGTGGTTCTTGTTTTCTTTGGTCTTGCTTTTCTAGTCAAAATTTTGGTGATGTATTTCCATGTACCAAAAAGCAATGATGAAAAAAAGATATGTGTTTGCAAAGAAAAATGTACGCGGCCGGGATGCGTCCACGCGTTCGCCGCACGGCCACCGCATCCGAGAAATGGCCCGTACACGACCCCATTGCCCTACCCAAATAGACAGAATCCGGGCAAAAAGGAGGTCTGTTTGGGGTCGTGCATTAGAGTTGGCCTTACAAGTGGGACCGCAGTTGAGGAAACCGACTATCGGCAAACCCCCACCTCACCCGCCGCGCGATGGCTGAGTTAGAGAAACGATGAGGTTGAAGAGATTGTTGTAGCATGGACTCCAAGAAATATGGTGTCAGATGGAAGTCGTGCTGGTGGCGTGTGTCGTGCTCCTGGACGTGAATGCTTGTTCTGGCCCATGCCACCCTACTACTCCTACTACTTATAGTAGTAGTAGTTTCGAGGATTCGAGGTGCTGGTTACGTACAGCGAACACATTAACATATGGCCCACCTCACACTATGGCCAAATTTCCTGGAGTCTATGCTAGGTTAACAAGTGTTCTTTCTGAGGATGGGTGGTTGGTCTCAAGTTTAAAACTTGTTGTATTACGTACGTAGACGTAGAGATAGTGCAGCATGTGAAGCTAGTACAAATAGTGTACTATTGTTGATTGGCCTCATTCGATAACCTGTTGCGATGCATGTACAATTATGTATTTGGAAAATATATTTTTGCCTCGTCGCAGCACCCACTCAGAGAAGCGACTTGAAAGACATTCATAAATTTAGTAAGTTTATCACAGGCATGTCATTTTATTACATACAACAGGTCATCAACCCACAACGACAACGAGGATACATTATAAATATTAAAGTTTTCATCACACAACAAATAACAAGCAATGGAATGAACTTAAACTCAACCAATCCTCGGCGTTGGAAACGCTTGCTTTGAACCACAAGCGATTCTCTGGGAAGAGTCAGCTACTGTCAATCTTGAGACCAACGCAGGACTAATCATCCAGGCTAAAGCGGCCTACTATATCACGACCAGGGTAGGGAACCACCGCAATGTCCGACGTATAGATACAGTTGCTTCTCATAAATGGTAGTAACGTTGTGTCAACAGCAGTTTGATCGCCTTTCACCATCATTGGATAGTTTTGTCCAAGAAAGAGCGAGTTTTCTCCAAGACTATCTATAAATATTGTACTAGAGAGAAGGTGTTGGCGCTAGCACACTAGTATCCATCCCGAATACCATGCAACAGGTGTTGGAATAGGTCTGGTGTGACGCCCGGATAATTAAAATACAGTGACCACATGCTAGTCATGCCATGTCATCATATTTCCTAAGCGAAGATTCCACGTGTCACGAATCAAACTCAAATTTAATTTCAAAATGCCAATTAAAATATTTATTTCTCCAAACTGCAAAACAAAAGTGTTCACAATACTTCAAATAATCCACTGATATGTTTTCATGAAGAAACCCCACTTGAGGGAATATATAAAATGCCCTAACTAATTTTAGGATGTGTCAACAACATTTAAGGTGGTCCAATTAAACACAAACATGTTTACAAACTTGTCCAGTTGGCCTCAAACTTCTTGAAGAACCTCGGAATTTTCCAAAGAATTTATGTACCAAGTTTTATATTTAGCAAAAGTCGTTTGGACACTAAAACAATTAGAAAACAGTGGCTAAAATAGAAAACACTAAATGTAAAAAAACGATTGCAAAAGTAAATAAAATGAAAAGCCCCTGGCCTACCCTGGGCCTCGGCCCACCCCAGCCGGTAGCCCAACCTCACCCCCACCTTCCGCACTGCTCACCCGAGCTCAGTGGCCGCCGGGCACTCGTCCATGGCCACGGATGGCCACGCGGCGGCCATCCGTCGCTCCCCCGTCCACTACTAGGTCGACCTCGACCTAAATCCTAACCCTAGCGTCCACATTACCGCACTCCCTCGCTCCCCCTCACCCTTCTCCTCCCTCACCGAGCGCAGACGTTGCACCGCGCCCGTCAACCCCACAGTCGTCTCTCTCCTCGCCGTGATGTCCTAAATCTCCGCCGCCATCCGTTGCTCCTTCCCGTGCCACTGGACGAAGCCGAGGGCCCCTACATCGACCCCTTCCACGTCGTCTTCAACCTCAAGCACCTGCGGTCGCCGTCGTCGATCCGCATCACCTCGTCCACCCCGGCCTTGTACGAGCTCGCCATCGGCCCTCCCCCGATGAGTAGCACTGATTCCCCCGGTTTTCGCCCTTCCTCCCTGCCGTTTGTGTCGTCTCCCTGCGCGCCCGAGTTCCCGGCGAGCTTGTGGTCGCGGCACTCCCTGGCCGCGCTCTCGATCCGCGCCATTGGCCGCCCAACCCGCCAGCCCACACCTGCCTTTGGTGCTGTCGCTCCTACTGGAAGCCGCAGCAGCCGCCGCCGCTGCTCCCGCGAGTAGTCGCCGCTGCTAGGGATGAAAATGGAGCGGAAAGGAACGGAACTGGATGTTACCATATTTGTTTTCATATTTTTTTGTAGAAGCGGAAATGAATACAGAAACCCCGGAAATTAATACGGAAACAAATACTACTGGAAACAGACACGGAGCGAATACAGAGCGGACACGAAAACAAAACGGTGTGTTGACCGGAACTTAAAACCCCCTTGAATCATAGAGAAATACACACAAAAAACAAAGAAATTTAAGAAATTTTTAACATGGCTGCATGATAATATGGTTGTGTTGGTGACATAGGGCAGTATTGTAATAGTACATGGCAATTCCGTATTGTGTCTAGTTGAGAATGTGTATGGAAGTAAAAGTTGATCCTCAAATGATCCAGTCTGCTCATTGTGTCATTGTGTGTTGTTTGGTAATTGGGCTACAAAGCAGCCATGGGCCTATAGTAGAAACGGAAATTCCATATTCACGGAAACGGAAAGTTCCGTTTCCGTGTCTGTTCCACCGGAAAACATCGTTCCGTTTTTGTTTCCGTTTCTGCATAAAAAATTACACTTCCATTTTCATTTTGCAAATTTCCGTTTGCGTATTCATATTTCCTCTCCGTTTTCATTTTTCCTCTGGAAAAGCAGAAACTTTCCACTTCATTTTCATCCCTAGCCGCTGCTGCTTCTGCTCTACTGCTTGCTGCTGCTAGTGCCACTTCCTGCTGCCTGCTATCGCGCTGCTAGTGCTGCCGCATGCTACTGCCATTGCTGGTTCAGCCACCAGCGCCCCTAGGTGCGCCCGTGCGTGGGCACGGCCTAGTGGCCGTCTGACTCTCTGCCATGGCCGCCGCACTCGCTTGCATGCGTGCCCAGCCGGCTGGGCTTTGCCCAGTAAGGCCAACCCCTTTTTTATTTAGATTAGATTAGTTAATTGCTAATTAGCTTAGTAGCAAATGATGTGTGGAACCACCCCCGTTATAAATATATTTTTATTAATCTTAGACAATGACATGTGGCCCCCACTAGGTAAATTGTTTAACTAAATAATTTTAACACATGTTACACTTACATGTGGGTCCAGTGACCCAGTTGACCAGTTAGCTTTGTCAGCTTTGACTGGTCAACTACTGCTGACTGGACCCACCGGCCCCACTGTCATACCCCCTTGCTACACAGCCCCCATGTGAAAAAAGTATCTAGATACTTATTCTTGACTTAAAATATTGCAGAAAATCTTTTAAACTTTAGAAATTAATATAAAATAAACCGTATGTCGGATGAAAATACTTTGTACATGAAAGTTGCTCAAAATTTCAAGACGGATTCGGATCCGCAGCCCGTTCGTCCGCCACGCATCCCTATCATAGCAAACACGTAACTTTCCTCCTCCGATTCATCTGTCCGAAAACGCGAAGCACCGGGGATACTTTCCCGGATGTTTTCCCTCTTCGCCGGTATCACCTCCTACTGCGTTATGGCCCACCTAACACCGTTCATTGTCATGTCATGCATCATTATGCATCTATTTGCATTGTATTCATTCTTTCTTCCCCCTCTTCTCTCCGGTAGACTACGAGACTGACGTTGCTGCTGGTGCCCCAATCGACTACGTTGTTGACGACCCCTACTTGCCAGAGCAACCAGGCAAGCCCCCCCCCCCTTGATCATCAGATATCGCCTATTGTTCTCTCTATTGCTTGCATTCGAGTAGTGTAGCATGTTACTGCTTTCCGTTAATCCTATTCTGATGCATAGCATGTCATTGTTGCTACAGTTGTTGATACCTTACCTGCAATCCTAAATGCTTAATATAGGATGCTAGTTTATCATCAGTGGCCCTACATTCTTATTAGTCTGCCATGCTATACTATTGGGCTGTGATCACGTTGGGTGTTGATCCCGGGTATATACTATACATAATACACATGATATATGTTGTGACTAAAGTCGGGTCGGCTCGTTGAGTACCCGCGGTTGATTCACAAATTGGGGGCTGAAAGGACATACTTTCCCGACGGCCCTCTGTGTGGATCTTTGTGGCGGGGCGACAGGGCAGGTTGAGACCACCCAGGAGAGAGGTGGGCCTGGCCCTGGTCGGCATTCGCAGTTACTTCAAGATAACACGCTTAACGAGATCTCGGTATTTGATCTGAGTCTGGCCACTGGCCTATACGCACTAACCAACTACGTGGGAACAGTTATGGGCACTCGACGTCGTGGTATCAGCCGAAGCCTTCTTGACGTCAGCGAGTGAGCGGCGCGCGCCGGGTTGGACTGGAACGCCTGCTCTTGTATAAGGGAGGCTAGGTCTGCTTGCCGGCCACGTACGCAACGTGCTGGTGTGCAATGGGCGATGGGCCCAGACCCCTGCGCCATAGGATTTAGACTGGCGTGCTGACTTCTTTGTTGTGCCTAGGTAGGGTTGCGACGTGTTGATCTTCCGAGGTCGGGCATGACCCAGAAAAGTGTGTCCAGACAAAGGGGATCGAGCGTGTTGGGAAATGTGGTGCACCCCTGCAGGGAAGTTTATCTATAAGAATAGTTGTGTCCCTCGGTAAAAGGATGACCCGGAGTTGTACCTTGACCTTATGACAACTAGAACCGGATACTTAATAAAATACACCCTTCCAAGTGCCAGATACAACCCGGTGATCGCTCTCTCACAGGGCGACGAGGAGAGGATCGCCGGGTAGGTTTATGCTATGCGATGATACTTGGTGAACTTACCATCTGCTCTCTTCTACTGCTTCAAGATGGAGGCTGCCAGAAGCGTAGTCTTTGATAGGACTAGCTATCCCCCTCTTATTCTGGCATTCTGCAGTTCAGTCCACCGATATGGCCCCTTTACATTGATACCCATGCATATGTAGTGTAGATCCTTGCTTGCGAGTACTTTGGGTGAGTACTCACGGTTGCTTTCCTACTTCTTTTTCCCCTTTTCTCGGTTACTGTGATCATATGATGGAGTCCAGGAGCCAAAGGATCCCGAGGATGTTTCTACGTGGAGTTTGGCTTCGAGGAGTAGTTAGGAGGTCCCAGGCAGGAGGCCTTGCCTTTTCGATAGTTCCTACTTTTGTGCTAGCCTTCTTAAGGCAAAACTTGTTTAACTTATGTCTATACTCAGATATTGCTTCTGCCGACTCTTGTGTATTTGAGCTTATGTATTCGAGCCCTCGAGGCCCCTGGCTTGTAATATAAAGCTTGTATTATTTTAACTTGTGTTTAGAGTTGTGTTGTGATATCTTCCCGTGAGTCCTTGATCTTGGCCGTACACATTTGCGTGCATGATTAATGTACGGTCAAATCTGGGGCATCACAAGTTGGTATCGGAGCCAACTGCCTATAGGAATCCCCCTTCCACACTCCTTGGCCGATGTTGAGTCTAGTCGATGAGAACTATTTTACTAACATGGCTGTGCAGCCTATGGGCCCACGTCGCCATTTGGTGGTATTAGAATCTTTTATGCCTCGTCTATACTCTGGGACTCTGATCTCTCTTTTATTCGGGTTAAATGAATTTTGCTAAATCTAACATTAGGATCTCGTGATCACTTTCACCCAGAGAGCACCTTATTACCGATGATCGTCAGCTGCACCAGAAGATTTTGAAGATACTCTATTATGTTCTCTCGAGACTTTGTGCCATTGCTTTTGCAATTCCCTTCCATCGATAAACACCTATGGATAACTATGCACACTTGCCATTCTTACATTCATTCCCCGTTGATCTTGTTGTTACAAGATACCCCGGAATTCTCTTTATTGTTCCGAGAATACTTTGTGCCTACTGCCTTGCAGTTCCTTGCCACATGAATACCCCTATGGATAATTTCTTGCTCTTACCGAGTATCCGCTCATCCCCAGTTGATTCATGTATTTCACAACAGTCTTTGAAATACCATTCGATCTTCCGAAAATCCTGAGCGACTTATTGCTCTTGAAATTATTGCTTGCTTGCAATATGGTTAATCCCATAAGTTAGGTAATCTTATTGACATCCTTAGTCATTATCAGTTTGAGTTTGTTGAATCGATCCTTAATCAGATCCTTCATTTCGTCCTTCCGGCTCAGACGTCATTTTTTTAAACATGAGCTAGATCTCGACCAATCAAATTGCCATCGATTGTACCCCTAACGCTATTCAACTTATCCATCCCTAATCAGAGCATTGCTTTTGATCCCTTGTCTTGGAATTCATAATTCCTTTGCATTTGAGCTTTGAGTTAGTCAGTTGTTTCTATAATCTGATCTCCTGGCATTCTTTCTTCCTCTGGTTGAGTACCGATGCTCACATCGGGTCCCTTGTGGACCACCAGACCCTTCGTCCGATTTTATCCAATAATGTCCTTCATATTCAATAAGCTTGTGAGGCTTCCCTTGGATACATAATGCCTTTGGTAAATTGTACCCTCTGCTTTCTCAAGCCTGCTCTACTATCGAGCTTGTATAAATTACTCCTAAAAGTTTGTGGTATATGTTCCTAAGAGGCCCTGATGGGTTGAACCTATGCCTTTTCTAATCTGTGTGAACCCGGAAACTACTACTGGTCATACTCTACTGTTGATATAGCAGATAAAACTTCAACACTACAACTTCGTCGAAGGCGAGAAGTGAATGAAAGGTTATGCATTGGAGAAGTGGGAGTCGACCTTGAACTTTGTGTTCATGCCCATGGACACGATGTAGATCCTATCATGGACGCTTCTGGTAATAATAACTATTTTCTTGATATAATATCCATTTGTATCGGTGATTGATCCTTTGCAATTGTGGTTCCGACCATATGTTCTTCTTTGATCCCATTTCTTGGGCAAGTTTAAGCATTTGTCTTGTGTGGATCAATACACCAGTCCAACCTTTACTTTGATCTACCGTTGAGTATTACACCATGGTATCTCGAGAATATCATGGAACATCATAACTTCTAATGGGTTCTTCCTCAACTGTTATTTCCCACCGGATCCAATTGTTCCTAGGTTCTGGGTTGTCGTCAACCGAGAACACTGAACAGTGAATCGAGTCCGCACTCCGATTCAATAACTCTAAATAATTTTTGTTACTTACGTGTTTAATAATCCTTCAAGTCATTCCTAGCCTAATCGGCTACACCATTATTGTGCTAAATTTTAACTGTGCTACCTGGTCCTTCTTTCCGGGGCACAATTTTCGACGATGAGCTAACCTTACGTCGATCTTCCTCGTCATATCATTTCACCTTAAACATCAAGCTTGATTTCGAGTTTTTCATACTCTTGGTTCCAATAACCTTTCGCTTCGTCATTCCTTTGACTTGATGTCATCACCGATCGATTACATCTTCATGAAATCTCTCGACAAAGGTGTCATGATCATCATCAACATTCTGGGTTCTTCCAGGATATCAATTGAATTCTTGACGAGAAATACCATCCTTGCCTCTCGATGGTTTGTGTTATCATCGGCAACGTTATTGCCCTCCCTCCAATTCAAACTTGATTATGTTATGGAGCTCCTTGCTATCTAGCTTATGTTATGTTCTACCTTGAAGTATTACTGTCTTTTATGTCAAATATGTTGTGAGGATTGCTCCATCTCTTGAGAATTCTTGATATAGTAATACTTCTAGCCATCTCCATTCATTTCCAGGTTCCCGTGTTGATTCTAACCGGGATACCAACAGGTGGACTATGCTGTTTGGATTCTGCCCTTCTAGCATCCCTATTGCTTTCAAGTTAGTGGTCGACATTTCATTCTTAGACCCTTGGCTATCGAATCACCATTCTAACATTGATCATGCTACCTAAGCCCATATCTCGGGTGCACCTTTTCAACCAATTATCAGTTGTGTATGCTTTCCTCGAGCATACATCATTATATCATTTGATTTGACAATTTTTATCTCCTTGTTCACATAATTGTGGAAATCCATCTTTTGTTAATCTTGATAAATTTTCGTTGAGTCCATCAGCCACATCCTCTTCCTCTCCTTGGTTTAATGACGAACTCTTGTTTCGGAACTCGCTTCCATAGTACATTTCCCGAGAATCTTACAATGTCCTCTCGTCAATTTTTTTTGCACCTTTTCTTCTCGGGCATCCTGAGTCTGAGGTATCCTAACAACGATTAGATCTGAATCTCGGTTAGACCTGATGGTTGGAACATATTTCCAAGAGTTACAACATTGGTCTTTATATGACCCGGTAAGCTGATATCATGCCTAGCACACCTGACCGGAGGACCTATTGTTATAAGTTTCCTTTTTAGCAAGGATATTCTTCCATGAGGAAATTGTAAGACTTATTCTACAAGTTGTTCCTGACGAATCCTTTGTGTATCCAAAGTACGACCTTTGCTTGAAGACCATGTCAATGCTATCTCGAAGCATGTCTGTGGTACTCTGAATTTCAAGAAGAACATTTGAAGCACAAAGATAATTTTTCTTTATCAATTATCCAAACACCTTTGTATGGGTAATGTCATGAAATTTCTCTCCCCTTTCCTAAAGGGTTTTCTACGTTATATCCTATCATGGATATCTTGCTCTGTTTGCCCTTGGGAAGGATATACCCCTGAAATATGTGTTTAAACACATTTTCCTTTCCATTGTTCTGTTTAATCTGAAGATCACCTTTTCCTTTCCATTGTTTTGTTTAACCTTTCTGGTGATCTATATGATCTAAGCAGTAATAATTCACTACTTATGTAAACACATCGGTGTACAAACTGTGTCAGTAAGACCCTGTTCCCTTTTGTTGATGACATTCCGGTAACCACCGATGGACAAGAACTTTGCCTATTGGTCTGCCTCGTTCAACGAGCAGGAAAATGGTTCTCTTCGTCCCTCGCCCTTGATACCGATGTTGTTACCAACATGACTGACATGCTATCCTCTGACATGCCGTGCTATCATGACCGTGCAAGATGCCAGCGCCCTTCCTACTTTCAACCCACATGGTGGGCCCACAACCCACAGTTCCACATGATCGAAACCTGACTCTCCTGTAAACCCGTTGTTCCCAAGGTTGTTCCTCGCGCGTGGCCTTGTAAGTAATTCATGAGCCATCTTTTGAGATATCATCAATTCTGTTATCAGACACAACACTTATTCCCATAGGTCTTAACCACTCTCACATCCCGTTTCACGCAACGAACGATTGCCTATCTGCTTGAAACTTCTTATTACACCTTAATCTACTCTCGATGACTTTCTTGAATGTCAACTCGAGAGATGCATCTATACCTCGTTCACTGAGATAGCCCCTAGGTACCTAAGATGTGTTGAACTCCGTCCTTCCCGAGTTTTTCCACTAAACTTTCCCTAAGTACGATGGAGATCCTAAAGAAAGGGTGACGACTTCATCACGATGACCCGAAGCAGATAAATGAAGACATCAATTTAATAGATCAACCTCTTCGAGAAGAGCAGACAAGATCGAGAACACTCGCTAGAATTTCGATTCTAGAACCTTGCCCCTTTACTCCGCTTCTTAAATCTCGGGATGAGATTTCTTGTAGTGGAGGAGAATTGAGACGTCCGGATAATTAAGATACAGTGACCACATGCTAGTCATGCCATGTCATCATATTTCCTAAGCCAAGATTCCACGTGTCACGAATCAAACTCAAATTTAATTTCAAAATGCCAATTAAAATATTTATTTCTCCAAACTGCAAAACAAAAGTGTTCACAATATTTCAAATAATCCACTGATATGTTTTCATGAAGAAACCCCACTTGAGAGAATATCTAAAATGCCCTAACTAATTTTAGAATGTGTCAACAACATTTAAGGTGGTCCAATTGAACACAAACATGTTTACAAACTTGTCCAGTTAGCCTCAAACTTCTTGAAGAACCTCGGAATTTTCCAAAGAATTTATGTACCAAGTTTTATATTTAGCAAAATCGTTTGGACACTAAAACAATTAGAAAACAGTGGCTAAAATAGAAAACACTAAATGTAAAAAAAAAAGATTGCAAAAGTAAATAAAATGAAAAGCCCCTGGCCTACCCTGGGCCTCGGCCCACCCCAGCCGGTAGCCCAACCTCACCCCCTCCTTCCGCACTGCT
Organism: Triticum aestivum; assembly: GCF_018294505.1. Classification (NCBI taxonomy): domain Eukaryota; kingdom Viridiplantae; phylum Streptophyta; class Magnoliopsida; order Poales; family Poaceae; genus Triticum; species Triticum aestivum. The sequence continues at coordinate 275,847,627 of NC_057800.1, read as the reverse complement.
CACCCGAGGTCGGTGGCCGCCGGGCACTCGTCCATGGCCACGGATGGCCACGCGGCGGCCATCCGTCGCTCCCCCGTCCACTACTAGGTCGACTTCGACCTAAATCCTAACCCTAGCATCCCCATTACCCCACTCCCTCGCTCCCTCTCACCCTTCTCCTCCCTCACCGAGCGCAGCCGCTACAGCGCGCCCGTCAATCCCGCAGCCGTCTCTCTCCTCGCCGTGATGTCCTAAATCTCCGCCGCCGTCTGTTGCTCCTTCCCGTGCCACTGGACGAGGCCGAAGGCCCCTGCATCGACCCCTTCCGCGTTGTATTCAACCTCGAGCACCCGCGGTCGTCGTCGTCGATCCACACCACCTCGTCCACCCCGGCCTCGTACGAGCTCGCCATCGGCCCTCCCCCGATGAGTAGCACTGATTCCCTCGGTTTTCCCCCTTCCTCCCTGCCGTTTGTGTCGTCTCCCTGCGCGCCCGAGTTCCCGGCGAGCTTGTGGTCGCCGCGCTCCCTGGCCGCGCTCGCGAGCCGCGCCCTTGGCCGCCCAACCCGCCAGCCCACACCTGCCTTTGCTGCTGCCGCTCCTGCTGGAAGCCGCAGCAGCCGCCGACGCTGCTCCCGCGAGTAGTCGATGCTGCTGCTTCTGCTCTACTGCTTGCCGCTGCTAGTGCCACTTCCTACTGCCTGCTATCGCGCTGCTAGTGCTGCCGCATGCTACTGCAATTGCTGGTTCAGCCACCAGCGCCCCTAGGTGCGCCCGTGCGTGGGCACGGCCTAGTGGCCGTCTGACTCTCTGCCATGGCCGCCGCACTCGCTTCGTGCGTGCCCAGCCGGCTGGGCTTTGCCCAGTAATGCCAACCCATTTTTTTATTTAGATTAGATTAGTTAATTGCTAATTTGTCTCAAAAAAGAGTTAATTGCTAATTAGCTTAGTAGCAAATGATGTGTGGAACCACCCCCATGATAAATACATTTTTATTAATCTTAGACAATGACATGTGGCCCCCACTAGGTAAATTGTTTAACTAAATAATTTTAACACATGTTACACTTACATGTGGGTCCAATGACCCAGTTGACGAGTCAGCTTTGACTGGTCAACTACTGCTGACTGGACCCACCGGCCCCACTGTCATACCCCCTTGCTACACAGCCCTCATGTGACAAAAGTATCTAGATACTTATTCTTGAATTAAAATATTGCAGAAAATCTTTTAAACTTTAGAAAGTAATATAAAATAAACCGTATATCGGATGAAAATACTTTATACATGAAAGTTGCTCAGAATTTCAAGATAAATCCGGATACGCAGCCCGTTCGTCCGCCACGCATCCCTAGCATAGCAAACACGTAACTTTCCCCCTCCGATTCATCTATCCGAAAACGCGAAACACCGAGCATACTTTTCCGGATGTTTTCCCCCTTCGCCGGTATCTCCTCCTACTGCGTTAGGGCCCACCTAGCACCGCTCATTGTCATGCCATGCATCGTTATGCATCTATTTGCATTGTATTCATTGTTTCTTCCCCCTCTTCTCTCCGGTAGACTACGAGACTGACGCCGCTGCTGGTGCACGATCGACTACGTTGTTGACGACCCCTACTTGCCAGAGCAACCAGGCAAGCCCCCCCCCTTGATCATCAGATATCGCCTATTCTTCTCTCTATTGCTTACATTAGAGTAGTGTAGCATGTTACCGCTTTCCATTAATCCTATTCTGATGCATAGCATGTCATTGTTGCTACAGTTGTTAATACCTTACCTGCAATTCTAAATGCTCAGTATAGGATGCTAGTTTATCATCAGTGGCCCTACATTCTTATCAGTCTGCCATGCTATACTATCGGGCCGTGATCACGTCGGGTGTTGATCACGGGTATATACTATACATAATACACATGATATATGTTGTGACTAAAGTCGGGTCGGCTCGCTGAGTACCCGCGGTTGATTCACAAATTGGGGGCTGAAAGGGCATACTTTTCCGACGGCCCTCTGTGTGGATCTTTGTGGCGGGGCGATAGGGCAGGTTGAGACCACTCAGGAGAGAGGTGGGCCTGGCCCTGGTCGGCATTCGCGGTTACTTCAAGATAACATGCTTAACGAGATCTTGGTATTTGATCTGAGTCTGGCCATTGGCCTATACGCACTAACCAACTACACGGGAACAGTTATGGGCACTCGACGTCGTGGTATCAGCCGAAGCCTTCTTGACATCACCAACTGAGCGGCGCGCGCCGGGTTGGACTGGAACGCCTGCTCTTGTATAAGGGAGGCTAGGTCTGCTCGTCGGCCGCGTACGCAACGTGCAGGTGTGCAATGGGCGATGGGCCCAGACCCCTGCGCCATAGGATTTAGACCGACGTGCTGACCTCTCTGTTGTGCCTAGGTAGGGCTGCGACGTGTTGATCTTCCGAGGTCGGGCATGACCCAGGAAAGTGTGTCCGGACAAAGGGGATCGAGCGTGTTGGGAAATGTGGTGCACCCCTGTAGGGAAGTTTATCTATTCGAATAATCGTGTCCCTCGGTAAAATGACGACCCAGAGTTGTACCTTGACCTTATGACAACTAGAACCGGATACTTAATAAATTACACCCTTCCAAGTGCAAGACACAACCCGGTGATCGCTCTCTCACAGGGCGACGAGGAGAGGATCGTCGGGTAGGTTTATGCTATGCGATGATACTTGGTGAACTTACCATCTGCTCTCTTCTACTGCTTCAAGATGGAGGCTGCCAGAAGCGTAGTCTTCGATAGGACTAGGTATCCCTCTCTTATTCTGGCATTCTGAAGTTTAGTCCACCGATATGGCCCCTTTACATTGATACCCATGCATATGTAGTGTAGATCCTTGCTTGCGAGTACTTTGGGTGAGTACTCACGGTTGCTTTCCTACTTCTTTTCCCCCTTTTCTCGGTTACTACGATCATATGATGGAGTCCATGAGCCAAAGGATCCCGAGGATGTTTCTATGTGGAGTTCGGCTTCGAGGAGTAGTTAGGATGTCCCAGGCAGGAGGCCTTCCCTTTTCGATCGTTGCTACTTTTGTGCTAGCCTTCTTAAGGCAAAACTTGTTTAACTTATGTCTGTACTCAGATATTATTGCTTCCGCTGACTCTTGTGTATTTGAGCTTATGTATTCGAGCCCTCGAGGCCCCTGGCTTGTAATATAAAGCTTGTATTATTTTAATTTGTGTTTAGAGTTATGTTGTGATATCTTCCCATGAGTCCTTGATCTTGGTCGTACACATTTGCGTGCATGATTAATGTACGGTCAAATCAGGGGTGTCACATCCGGAGAGTGCGACCATGGGAGACAACACCTGCTACCTCAGTAGTAACATCAGCAGTGGGCTGTATACAGACAAGAAGGGGTGATCCATCGGAATTAATTGCCAGCCGCCAGTGAGCATATGGTCCCTGCTCGTCCTCATGCTCGTGATCATCACCATCGTCATCTCCCCCTTGCTTATAAAAATTTTCAAGTATATGTGGTGGAATGTTCACATGACCTTGGAAACATAAGAAGAAGGTTAATTATTACAGAAGGGAAACTTGCTAACTTGCATGCATGTGGATGAAATAATTATAATTACGGTGGAAGATAAACGCATCGAAACTATGAGGATGCCATGCAAAAACAATGCCATGAGTGGTGGCAGCAAACACAAGACCCTCGTATTGAATTGCATCACAATACACATCCATGTATAGAAACTGATTTTTGAGCAATATCCATCCAGTCGAACCACGAAGGACGACAACAAGCTTGTCGAAGATAGCAACAACTTGATAGTTCTTGTAATTCCAAGGGCGGTTGGGAACTCGACAAATTGCTATCTTTCGTAGACGACAGTCACCATGATCGTATTTGAACGTACGTAGATCATCTGTGTGCTCAACCTCAGGGCACTCGGAGATTTTTGGAAGTGGAATCCGCTGACGAGTGTACACATTCACAAGTTCCCACTTGCAATTGTACCCAATATAAACAACCCAATCTCCATTTGCGCCATCCCAGGCCTTACCCTGAAGCGATGGCATCTTGACATCACATGTATCGTTATCAAGCGGCATCAGCTTGCACAAGGAGAGGCCTCCGTCGTCCGCGCCCATTCGAACAGGCTTATAGCAAAGAAGATAAGGGAGATCAAACCGCCCCTGGACCCTTGGGTTCCTTGTATTGATGTTATTAGTTGAGTCAAGAATGATCTTGAACGAACCTGCCATGCCAGCCGAGGTGATGACGTCGCACCGATCAATGAGTTCCCCCACCACGTCATCTTTCAAATCGGGGCAAGAATAACGGGGTCGTTTCCGACTTGTTCCCTCCATGGAGAAGACAATCGAACAATGGCAGAAGGAAGGGTGAAGGCAAATGGAGGAGGGAGGAAGAGCGTGCGACAGCAGTTCCAAATCGAGAGGGAAAGGCGAAGAGTCGGTGGACGGTTGCCAGTTTGCCACGATACACGAAGAGGCGCCCCGGCCTACACGTCCTTTCGGAAATTGTACAAAAGGACTCGCTATCATCTCACTGACATGATGGAACGGGACCACATGTCAATGAAACATGGTGTGTAATTTCTCGTGCAAAATGCGATCTGGCTGCATGGCCTGAGGTGTCGCATTAGTTATCGACCTTTATTTTTTAACATACAATCTGAGTGGATAGCTCATGTGGTCATCACACATGAGCGGATATATAGCTGGGCTAGGTGGGCAGGCGGCAACAATTTGTAAGTGCTAAAAGAGTTGATCTCGAAAAAAGAGTTGATCCAATGCTTGGTTTTGTTTGGATTTTCCAACTATGACCATTGGATAGAGTGAATCAATGGCTTACGTTCAAAGTTATTCTCATACTATAGAATGGTATAGGAACATGGAGAGATTTGGTTGATTTTATATTGCTGAATAATATAAAATATTATGAGTGCAGATGCTCCAACCCGAGGTTTTTTGCTCCTTCTCGGTCGTCGGGAATCTATGTTCTTCCACTCTTTCGTCTAAGACATGAGCTTTGTTCATCCTTTTGCCGACACGCGGGACATCTATATGCCTCCATTTTACAAAATCATACTATATGCCTCCATGACACGCGGGACATCTAGCATCAAGGTGGCGTGTCATGCAAGAAAATGGAGATATGTAGTGCGTAAGTGAGTCGTGCACTTCGATGGCACCTAGTACTACTACGCAATATTTTTTCTCCTCGATGGCACGTGAATAGTGCACTTACTCAATGACAGAGCACGGGATGGTAGCCATGGACATGGTTGGCCCTTTTTGAAGAGAGTACTAATAAATAACTTTTATGTGTCCCGTCAACTCGTAGAATGATGAGAAGCTTGCTTACTACGCCTTCTCCCTCGCCAACGCGTGCGCGGTGGCTCGCAGCACGAGGAGAAACTTTTGCTTACAAGCGGTGGAGGTGCAGCAGTTCATTTGGTGTCAGATTGCCAGAAGTACTACTGTAGTACCATCATTATTGTTCAACTTTCGGAAGAGGGGAAGAGCCAAGCACAAGGTCACCTACTAACCTAGTACAGTACTACTATAGCCAAAGCTGGTCCACCTTTTTAGAGCATGGTTAATTAATATAGGCGGCTCTTACAGCGGCACATCATTTAGAGCAAGTACTCTCTTCGTAGGAACAAAGGAAGTGAAACAAAAGTTGGAGTGGATGCTAGATTGCCAATTAAAACATGATTACATAGGAAAAAAAATCCTATAGCATTCTATCCTATGAATCAAACGACCAATGTAGGAAAATTATGAGAGGGGTCTCTCCAACAGTGTTCCTCGGCATGCGCCTAGCATCACGGTGGTCAAACTTGGAGTCATTCATATGGTACACGTGGCATCTCAGATCTGGACACAAGGTGACGCGACCTCTCACTTCCTCCGCCATTTGAAGCGGCGCGCCGGTGGAGGGCTAGCATACTCCAATATTAGGTTGGCTCTATGTGATGTGGCAACTTCATATACTAACCGAATGCTGGCTATACTACTATGGTACTCACACTCCAAGAAGTGACTCGAAAACCATTCATAAATTGAGTCTATGACATGCATTTGCAAATGTAGCATTCATTACATACAACAAGTCATCAACACACAATGACAAGGAGGATACATGTTGGATTATAGATTATTTCCAACAAAACATTCTAGTAAATACTGAAGTTTTAATCACACAAAAAATAACAAGCAATGAAATGAACTTCAACTCAACCAATCCTCGGTGTTAGAAACGCTTGCTTTGAACCATAGGTGCTCTGGGAAGGGCCGGCTATTGTCAATATCGAGAGCAACGCAGGACTGATCATCCAGGCTGAAGCGACATATATCAGGACCAGGGTAGGGAACCACCGCAATGCCCGAGGTATAGATACAGTTGCTTCTCATAAATGGTAGTAATGTTGTGTCAACAACAGCTGGATCGCCTTTCACCATCATTGGATAGTTTTGTCCAAGGAAGAGCGGGTTTTCTCACTATCAATACTGTACCAGGGAGAAGGTGTTGGAACTAGCACACTAGTATCCATCCTGAATACCCTACAACGGGTGTTGGAATAGGTCCGGAGAGGGCGACCATGGGAGACAACACCTGCTACCTCAGTAGTAACAATCACAGTACACTGTATACAGACAAGAAGAGGTGATCCATCAGAATTAGTTACCAGGTGCCACTGAGTATATAAGTTCTACTCGTCCTCATGCTCGTGATCATCACCATCGTCATCTCCCCCTTGGTTATAAAAATTTTCAAGTATAGGTGGTGGAATGTTCACAGGACCTTGGAAACACAAGAAGAAGGTTAACTAGTAAAGGGAAACTTGCTAACCCGCATGCATGTGAATGAAACAATTATAATTACGGTGGAAGACAAACGTACCAAAACTATGAGGATCCCATGCAAAAGCAGTGCCACGAGTGGTGGCAGCAAACACAAGACCCTCGTATTGAATTGCATCACAGTACTCATCCGTGTACAGAAACTGATTTTTGAGCAATATCCATCCAGTCGAACCACGAAGGACGGCAACAAGCTTGTCGAAGATAGCAACAACTTGATAGTTCTTGTAATTCCAAGAGCAGTTGGGAACTCGATAAATTGCTATCTTCCGTAGAAGACAGTCACCATGATCGTATTTGAACGTACGTAGATCATATGTGTGCTCAACCTCAGGGCACTTGGAGATTTTTGGAAGTGGAATCCGCTGACGAGTGTACACATTCACAAGTTCCCACTCGCAATTGTACCCAATATAAACAACCCAATCTCCATTGGCGCCAGCCCAAGACTTACCCTAAAGCGATGGCATCTTGACATCACATGTATCGTTATCAAGCGGCATCAGCTTGCACAAGGCGAGGCCTCCGTTGTCCGTGCCCATGCGAACAGGCTTATAGCGAAGAAGATAAGGGAGATTAAACTGCTCCTGGACCCTTGGGTTCCTTGTAATGATGTTATTAGTTGAGTCGAGAATGGTCTTGAACGAACCTGCCATGCTAGCCGAGGTGATGACGTCGCACCGATTAGGGAGTTCCCCCACCACGTCATCTTTCAGATCGGGGCAAGAATAACGGGGTCATTTCCGGCTTGTTCCCTCCATGGAGAAGACGATGAACAATGGCAGAAGGAAGGGTGAAAGCAAATGGAGGAGGGAGGAAGAGCGTGCGACAGCAGTTCCAAATCGAGAGGGAAAGGCGAAGAGTCGATGGACGATTGCCAGTTTGCCACGGTACACGAAGAGGCGCCCCGGCCTACACGTCCTTTCGGAAATTGTACAAAAGGACTTGTCGTCGTCTCACTGACATGTTGGAACGGGACCACATGTCAACGAAACATGGTGTGTAATTTCTTGTGCAAAATGCGATCTGGCCGCGTTGGCCCGAGGTGCCGCATTAGTTATCAACCTTTATTTTTTTAATGGCGTGCCGTTCAGTTTTGAAGCACGACTAACTGGTACTATTTGCAGAGAAAATATAAACTACTCTACCACTACTCCACATCTAGTAGTAGTAGTATAAAAAGATATATAGGATGGAGCTTCAGAGCTTTCTTGCTAAGGGCTGCCCACTTGCTTCTCACACTATCACCCTCTCTCCAGATCTAAAAAAGACGGCCTCTCTCTCCCTCCTCACCGGTGGTCACAGATCCGCCGGGGAAGAAAAAGACGTGCAGCGTTGACGCACTCATCGGCGGCGAGCGAGGTCACGCACTAACGACAAGGCCGTCCTCTCAGACCTAGCGCCCGCGCGGGATGGCCTCCGTCCCCAAGCTCGCTGCCGTAGTGCGTGCGGAGGACGACAACCACGAGCGAAGCCACTTCCCGCCGACCCTCAGGTATGCTACCTCTTTTCGAACCATACCCTTGTTCTGTTGCCCCATCTGCCACGTCGTTGCATGTTGATCTTTTTCCACTCCACCATCTTCCCAATTTCCTATCCTGTGCTCTGCTGGTCACGCAAACGAAAACCTTAATTTGCAGTATTAAAGGAAACCCTACATCATGCAGACTAATCCATGTCTGGGTTGAATAAGGAAAGGAAGGGAGACTGTACTGTCCAAGAGAGTAGGTATCGAACCCGCATCTAGGTTGAAAAGGGGAAAATCAGTAGCTAAGGAACGAGTCTCGTGTCTCTTGGTTGAAGAAGGGTAGAAAGGCATGACAACGCAATAGAGAATGACCAGGTCGATCGGTTTGTTGTCCTCACATAGAAAAAGGTGGCTAAAGAGAACAAAATGGGACGTAATCCACATATGCTGCCTGGATATTTGTTGCTCTGGGCAACCATACCTCCCTCACCACTCTATGCGTCCATGGAGGTACATCGTACTGGTGCGCCCACTGTCCGAATGGGTCTCCCATGCTCTTATTGCCACTTTTTTGCTGTTAGTATTACGCCAACGGTAAAGTCAACCAATGCTACTGCTAAAGTGATGCCACATTTAACTAATGCCGCACTCAGTCTAATGCCACCGATAAATTTAAGCAATTCCATTTAATGTCTCTAGATTATTTCAGGGTTAGCTCTTGATTATGGATGTGTTAAAGATTTTTTCATCTAAGGCATTCTAATGTTGTTGCACAGCCAGTATACCAACGATGAAACTTATAACTACCTTCAGATTTTTGCACTGTTAATGCTTATAGATTACACACCTCACTTTCATGAGATAAGTCAATTTTTTTGTACAGTGTCACCTAAATGCCAAGGCGCTGATGTCATTTTATTTTGGTTAAACTGCACAAAAAATTATGAAGACAAGAGGAAAGGTCAAGAGTGCGCACCTCCTCCTTTGGCTATTGTATTATTCGTTCGATCAAGTTTTTATGTTTGATCGATTATCAAGATTGGGATAGAAATTTTTCATGTCCACTCGAGTTCGAAATGATATTTACCTTGAAGGTACATGGTTTGCAATTTTTTAATACTATCCTTAGTTAATAATGCTAGTTACCTTCAGACTTTTGTATTTGGTTTAATGATCTTGCACAGCTAGTATACCAATGTCGAAACTTGTTACCTTTACATTTTGTATTGTTAATTCTTATAGAAATCTTCCA
>NC_057800.1:275428046-275537645 GCF_018294505.1 Triticum aestivum | reverse complement strand
CTCACCGAGGTAGTTGCCGCCGCCACCGGTTTTCTTTGGAAAACCGGTCGGTTTATTTTTTTCGAAACCCTAGTTTTTATTTTTATTTTTTTAGATCGGTTTTCCCGGTTTATTTATTTAGCGAATGCCCATTCATACGTTCGTTTTAACGAACGGTTTTCACTCGTTAACTGTAGACAATGAACGTTCGTTCATTAGCCTGTTCGTTAGTTTTCTTTTTCCAGGGTTTTTCCGTGATTATTTTCGATCGCGATTTCTGCCCTAATCTTCGTTCTAGTATAACTTTTCGCTTGTTAGTCGGAATCAGGCCATTCAAGTGCCTAGATCTTCGTCTCGAAGCCCTCTTTATGTTTAACCAACTTGAACAAGGTTTTTCTACTGTAAAATTTGACTTAAGTTCAGATTACTAAACGGATCTTGTTTCTTTCGTAGTTTCAGTTTGGTTGCTTCGTTTGATTTGATTCTTTTTGCAAACCAGAGTTCTTAAGTTGAACTTTCTGGTTAGATCGTCTATTTGAGTTTTACCCGTGCTTCTAGTTGAGTGCTTATTGTATGCTTGTTTGTTTGCGATAGAGTACCCGGAGTGCGAAGCGTGCTACTACGAGTCTCTAGGTTTCATGGATCATCAGCAAGGCAAGCAACACTTTGATCATACTTTTTACTACCCAGTTTTATTGCATTAGATCAATCCTCAAACACTTGCATGATTAGGATCTAATTAAATTGTGGGTTTTGGGAAGTAGTTAAGGTAGTACCTATTCACCTGTTTATGTTCAAACCCTGGGAGTTATTTCTATGTTGCTTATATTGCTATGTTATGCTCGTAGAAGTGGATTGGGTTTGAGAGTATTCATGATAGATGTGAGTTATATATTAATGGTTCAACTTAAGGTGGTGCTTGAATACACATCTGGGTGGATTGCTTGTGGGCACCTGGAGAACCCAGTGTTGTCCTAGGATATCCCAGAGGACCCGTGTGATCATCCTACGGCCCGCCACCCAGGCTCAAAGGGATCAAAAGATTATTTATGCTAGAAACTTCCGTGTGCAGCCACAAGCTATTATGGGCTCTAGCATAGTTGAGTAAGTTGCGTGAAGCTCTTGAAGAGGTAGACTAGCATATGTAGTGGGTTGTAGGTGGTATAGTCTACCCAAAGTAGAGAGTTAATGCTTCAGAAAGACTGTGTCTTGAATCTCCGACCATGGATGTATTTGAGTTTTGTGGGGAAAAGTGCGCAAACCTCTGCAGAGTGTATAAACTAATCATGGTTAGCCGTATCCCAGGTTATGGACATCTTGAGTATCTGGTTCTTCGATTATCATGATTGATCTCATCACTCTTAATATAATTTGATTGGGTTTAATGATGATGTTTAATTGGGATTGAGTTGGAGGAACCTTCTCAATGTTTAACAACTACCATGATAGTTAAATAAATTTATTCCTCTATTGTAGGAAAAAATTGGCTTTTCGCAAAAACGTATTAACCATACAGCCTCCACCAGCCATATATGCATGTAGTGATAGCAATTTTCTGTTCGTTATTCTCTTGTGTTACTTTGCCAGCATATTCCATGTGTTGACCCGTTTTGGGCTGCAACGTTCATGTTGTAGACTTTTCAGATGACGGGTAAGGAGCTATAGGTCGTTGTCTTTCCCTCAGTGATGTCGTTGGAGTTGATGGACTCATTTTATCTTCCAAGCCTTCCACTGTTATCGTATTAGATGGCCTTAAGCCATATTTATTGTTTTATGTTCTCTTTTGAGACATCCATTGTAATAAGTGTGTGATTGCTACTCTGTTATAAATCCTCAAGTATTGTGCTGTCAGCATTACCGATCTAGGGATGACACTAATGCGTAGATATCAGACTGTTGAGTTCTGGTCGCTATAGTTGAAGACAATGCAATGGATGACTTTTGCTTATCCTCGGAAATGGATGGGACCATGGTAGGACCACTTTTGAAGATGATACTGAACATCAATTACTAAGAGGGCATCCTATGGGAAATTGGCACCATGGCAGTGCAAGCTGGGAACAAAATCCTTGGGAATGTTCCAACCATCATATCTACCTAAGATTGAGATCTGGTTAGAAAATGATACTTTAGACTCAACATGTCTGAAAAGAAGAGTTGCAACACAAATTGATGAGATAACGTCGCGAGATTCTCGGGAAACGAACTACGGTAGTAAGCTCCAAAACATGAGCTCGTTCTGCTACACACATGTGAACACGCTATCCCAAACAAGCATGACCACATAGTAGTCTTATAATCAAACACTATGAAGTTCAGGTGGGGAACCATCATCTAGGGTAACGAAGTCTTGTGCATGTACCTTTGGGTCCTTTAGGGTTAGAAGTAGCACTTAAGAACTTCTTTCTCTTGAACAAATCAATCAATGGCTTTGTGTTCTAGGAATACAAATAGAATGAAGGTTGCAAGTCTCTAGACCATGGAATATTTCACACATATGCATGACTGACTTGGGATGATTCTAAAGGAAGCAAAACAAACCTTTCTCAAATTCATGGCGGCAACTTGCACCTTATGCACATGTAACACCCACGATGCGGCTATATCTCCCACGTGTCGGGGCACGACTTAGAGGTATAACCTCATGGTAGGCATGTCACAAGAGGGGTAATCTTTACACATCCCATGTACTGAATAAGAAAGGGATAAAGAGTTGGCTTACAATCGCCACTTCACATAATACCTAAATATATCATACATCATCTAGAATACAATCAAGGTCCGACTACGGAACCAAAATAAAGAAAGACAACCCCAAATGCTAGATCCCCGATCGCCCCAACTGGGCTCCACTACTGATCAACAGGAAAACAAAACAACACAACTGACAAGATCTTCATCGAGCTCCCACTTGAGCTCGGTTGCGTTATCTGCACTGGTATCATCGGCACCTGCAAGTGTTTGGAAGTATCTGTGAGTCACGAGGACTCAGCAATCTCACACCCGCGAGATCAAGACTATTTAAGTTTAAGGGTAGGAAAGGGGTCGTGAGGTGGAGCTGCAACAAGCACTAGCATATATGGTGGCTAACTTACGCAAAAGGGAGCCAGAAGAGAAGCAAAGCACGGTCGAGAAGCTAATAGTGATCAAGAAGTGATCCTGAAGCTACTTACGTTCAAAGATAACACGAGACCGTGTTCTCTTCCCGGACTCCTTCGAAAAGAGAGCATCACGGCTACACACGCGGTGGATTCATTTTAATTAAGTAAGTGTCAAGTTCTCTACAACCGGATATTAACAAATTCCCATCTGCCACATAACCGCGGGAACGACTTTCAAAAGTTCAAAACCCTGCAGGGGTGTCCCAACTTAGCCCATCACAAGCTCTCACGGTCAACGAAGGATATTCCTTCTCCTAGGAAGACCCGATCAGTCTAGGAATCCCGGTTACAAGACATTTCGACAATGGTAAAACAAGACCAGCAAAGCCGCCCGAATGTGCTGACAAATCTCAATAGGAGCTGCACATATCTCGTTCTCAGGGCACACCGGATTGTCCAAACTTCCGGTAGGCCAACCCAGAGTTGCCCCTGGTGGTCACCGGCGGCTGACAGGTTGGACCAACACTCAGAGGAGCACTGGCCCGGGGGTTTAAAATAAAGATGACCCTTGAGTCTGCAGAACCCAAGGGAAAAAGGCTTAGGTGGCAAATGGTAAAACCAAGGTTGGGCCTTGCTGGAGGAGTTTTATTCAAAGCGAACTGTCAAGGGGGTCCCATTCCCCCAGCCGCGTAAAGAACGCAAAATCAAGGAACATAGCACCGGTATGACGGAAACTAGGGCAGCAAGAGTGGAACAAAACACCAGGCATAAGGCCGAGCCTTCCACCCTTTACCAAGTATATAGATGCATTAAAGTAAATAAGAGATAATAATGATATCCCAACAATATCCATGTTCCAACATGGAACAAACTTCATCTTCACCAGCAACTAACAAGGCTATAAGACGGGCTGAGCAAAGCGGTAACATAGCCAAACAACGGTTTGCTTGGAAAGGTGGGTTAGAGGCTTGACATGGCAAGTGGTAGGTATCCCGGCATAGCAATAGAGCGAACAACTAGCAAGCAAAGATAGAAGTGATTTCGAGGGTATGGTCATCTTGCTTGCAAAGTTCTCAGAGTTGCTGAAAGCTTGATCCTCGTTAGCGTACTCAACAGGTTCCTCGATCACGTACTCGTCTCCCGGCTCTACCCAAAGCAAGAACACAAGCAAAGGACCATAAATCAATCACGGTGCAATGCACAAGCAACATGGTGCAAAACATGGCATGATATGCAAGACAGGATATGTAATGCATATGTGTGCTCCGGAAGGGAAAGATTGATCAAGGCATCAACTTGGCAAACCAAGTGTGCCGCTGGAAAGATGAGATCATTTTGGTCGAGATCAATATAAGGATCGCCGGAAACGGATGCATGGTTTGCAAATGGCAAGCAAAACAAGAATGACACAATTCTACGATTAACAAGACGATGCCATCTAGAATGCAACAATAAACTAAGCTACTGCACCCCAACATAACAAAAAAGCATATGGCAGTGATGTACACAAGATGCTTGACAAAACATGAACACTGAGATATGGCTAAATCACACAAGAGCAGGTTCAAACAAGCATGGCAAAAGTGCAAAAGATATCAGCTTCACAGACTTAGTGGAAAAATAACATGTCAGGAATTAACATCAGGAAGCAATGTTTAGAGCAAGCAAACAACATGATACGGGAACATATCATAGCAATCAAAGGCATGTCATGAATCTACTAAATGCATAGAACAAAAGTCCCTTACTGATCATGAGCCAAAAAGGCACAGAAGATATGATGGCACCCATGTAAACATAACAAGTTTTATTAACAGTTTCAGACTTTGCAGAAAACAGAGCATGGCATAAACAGAATTATGAAGGCATCCTTACGAGCTCAAATCACTCATCAAAAAGCCTTGCATGACAAACTAAGCATAGAATCATCAAGAAGACATGTTCATGAAGCTAACCATGGCAAGAACAAGTTCATAGCATGCTTGGAAAACAATAGCAACAACCATGGAAAAATTGATTAACATGTAAACAATCTGCTAGGAACATTTTATAGCAAAAGTAGAGCAAGATCAAGACATGCTAGAGCACTCCATAATTGCAAATAGGGGCATGGATAGATAGAGCATAACCACATGTTCAAAACATCCTTACTTAAGTATCCCAAAATAAGCATGGATATCACTTTAGCATCAAGTTTACATAGCATCAAAATAACAGCAGGAAAAGGACTTGGCAAAATCCTAAGTCCCAGAAAACAGCAACATCACGAAGCCTAGTTTGCATTCTTGTGCTAGTCACCACATAGATCACAAAAATACAAGACAAGCACCTCTGTAAATATGGCATGATGTAGTTCAAAACACATGTAGAGCTCATGCTCATATGATGCACACTTCAAATGCAAAAAAAAGACAAATCACCATGATCTGATAAGTATCAGCTCCTAACATTTTATAGCACTTTTGCATCAATGAAAATGGTATCAAGATTATCTCAAACAAGCATGCCACAATGGAATGAAATGAAGAGCATCTCACAGTGAACATTTTGACATATCATACATGCAAAATGGAGCTACGAGCAACAAGTTACGACACGATGAACATGCACACATGAGATGATATTTCTGAGGACTTGGTGGAAAACTACCAGCGTGAAAACGGGATCTAGATCGGGCCAGCTCCATTCCTCCTACTGGACGGCTCCGGCGGAGGTCAACGGCGACGGTGGGGCAGCGTGGGACTCCGGTACGCATCAGGGAGGCCGGGAATGGGTAGATCCGGTCGTGGGCGGCCGGATTCGGGCAAGGGTGGCGGTGGAGGAAGCTCGGGGAAGCACTGGCTGGTCTTGGAGCTTGGGGTGGCCATCCATGGCGTCCTTCTGCATCACGGGAGAGAGAGGGAGATAGCACGGGGGGAGAGGAAGGAGAGGGAGTAGGGAGGAGCAGGGCGACCTGGAGGTCCGGCGACTCGCCGGATGTGGCGGTGCTCACCGGCGCAGCTGCCGGGGCGAGGAGCAACGAAGGCGAGGCGGCAGGAGGAGCTTGGGCACGGGACTCGTGGCATCGGGCGGACGGCGGCGCGCCGGCTTGTCTGGGCCCCGATCTAGGCGGGAGGGCCGGCGCGGTGGAGGCGCGATGGAGACGGCGCCAGGGTGATGTGGTGCTCCATGATTGGTCGGGCGGTGGCGGACATGTCCGTATGGCGGAGTGGACATGTCCGGCGGCGCGAGGAGGAAGAAGACTAGGGTTTGGACAGCGAAATTTCAGAGGAGTGCACATATTTATAGCTAGAAGGAGGTAGGAGTGTCTAAATGGAGTGTAGTTTTCGCCCACACGATCGTGATCCAACGACGGAGGACATGGAAGAGGTTTGGATGGGTTATTGGGCCGTTTTGGAGGGGTGTTGGGCTGCAACACAAAAGAGGCCTTCGCGGTTACCCGGTTAACCGTTGGAGTATCAAACAAACTCCAAATGGCACGAAATTTGACAGGCAGTCTACCGGTGGTGTACCAAGGCCACTTGGAAAATCTCGGTTCATTCCGAGAACGTTTAACACCCGCTCACGAAAGAAGACAAGAGGGGTGCGCCGGTGCACGTAGGAGTGTCGGATTGCGAAACGGACAACGGGTAAAATGCTCGGATGCATGAGACGAACACGAATGCAAATGCGATGCACATGATGACATGATATGAAATGCATGACATGAACAAAATGCAAAACAAAGACAAAACCCAACCACGAAGGGAAGTCTCATAACTTAAAGCCGGAAATGGCAAGAGTCGGAGTTACAAATATGGTAAGTTACATCTGGGGTGTTACAGCACATGAACTTGGAGAAAGACACTTCTTACACCAAACATATACTTCTTGAATGGAACACGAAGGCATTGTTTAAAAAGTTTACAACACTAGCATGATGTTCAACACGAATCATGGAGATGATGAATTTGTCAATGGGCTCAACAACAATTTATATAGAGTTCCATATAGATGGAATTCCACAACTATGTGAACAAGGCGATAGTATTGGTCGGACCCAAAAGATATAATGGTGTATGCTCGAGGAAACACCACGAGTAAGACAACATTACGAATATCGTTGGTTCTGATTTGATTTGATGATAGCCCATACTCAAATCAAAGATTGGATAAGATGATAGGTCCATTAATTGATCATGATGGTCAATCGATGAAAATACCATTTTTCTTCAACAAACACACAACACAAGGATATCCCTTTGTAAATGAACTAAGTCGGGCAAGATTTTATCTTCCAACTCTCCAAGTTGTTGTTTAGCTTAACCAACTAGTTCAAGGGTATCCAACGCAGATTCTTGGAGAAGGGGTGGTTTATAAGGAAACCAACTTGATCACGAACTCAACATAGCGGTCAGGGAACAACCTGGTGATACTTCCGAGAAGATATTCAGAAAATCACAAACCACTGATATGTTATTAAGCTCAAGAACAATCTTGCTTTTCTGGGCAAGATGATATGATCAAAAGAGTGAGGGATTGACACAATCCTAACTCATTGATCGAAGAGTGCACCAGAAATAAGGACTAGGTAGCACGATCCATCTTAGAATGATGATTCAACAACCAACACACTAAGAATAAAATTATGGCCCTTTAGCTACCCAGCAACACGGTTGTTAGGAGTATTGATTTCACACATCAAAGTTTACTTGTCAGCATTCCGGTTACAATAACAGGGAAACCAAGGAATGAACAATGATGTCGAGAAGTATCACTGCGTCAAGAATTCATAAGAGATGGTACAATTCTCATGACAATCCTGACATAAGATGGTAATACTACATGGTAGAATAGAGCAAAAGCTGGGTTGGCATTTTGATCTGCGGAATACAACTACTTTGACCCAATCCCCAAAATGGACAAGGTACTGGAGTCTGTTTCTCCTAGTCATTCCGGAATAGAATGGCTTGACGGACCACGAGAATAATAGGCATCGATGAACGAATGCACACATACTCTTGACTATCTATTGATAGACGAAGGTCAGAAAACAACTAAAGAGGGACAACTCAAAGGAACATACAATTTTCTGAGTTGTGGGTGCATAGATTAGCATGTCGAACAAGTTTAACATATTTCTTCCGGATAACCCATGTAGAAAGATAGAACTAACAGAGTCACAAATATAACAGAGAACTCATCAAGAGCACTCGGGTCGTGATCTTTTGTTTCAAAAGAACTTCTGCCATAAGTAGTTCATGGTATTTGGAAGAAGGATATACCATGGACCTCGAGGACTATCGCAAAGGTTACTAATATCCTAAGGGTATGGGCAAACACTATCAACACGAAGTAAGTAGAGTGAATCTTGGGTTCAAGAACCCAAAGATGGAATACCTACTAACTAAATGGCATCACGGGATGCTTTTGAGAATGTTGGCCAGAATCATCACACTGGGAACACAAAACATGGCTAGATTACTAGGTGGTTCTCTAGAATACCCTAGTGTCATAATAATAGATCCAACATATATGTCGAGGCAATAGGGTACCTCAAATCACCAATTTAGTGTGGTTAACCTAGCCTAAGAAGACATCGAAATCAGGGAGGAAATATTTGCAAATGCATCAGATTGTTTAGAAACATGGGATGACTCAATCATCATAACGGTTGTAAATGCTCAAAAGATTTGGGACATCTTGCAAATTGGTGGCATAACCATGTAACATCACAATATCAAGGTTCCGAGACCAACTGTTAACACACGGAAGTAGTAGGAACTGAGCTGGGGCTTGAAACCAACAAACCTATAAGTCTATGGATTAGTAACACGTGATCCTGATAGAAAGATGAGAAGCTTAGTTCCTAATACCCGTAGAAGAGAAGAGGATGACTCAGATCAGAAGGGCATAAGGTAAAGGAGTAAAAATAGCCTTACGTTCCCTTCCACAATCAATTCCCTTATATAACTATAGCATTTCTAGACTCAACTTCGACCAGTTTGGCTTGGTGGTCCTACAGGTAGTCAGGCTCTGATACCAAAGTTGTTGGGACCCTGATACCAAGTCACACTAATCTAGCATGTAACACATCATATCAATTTGCGACCTCACGCACGGTATCCCCACAGGTGCCACCTTACCTGGCCCCGGACCATTTGTGCCTTTTGGCTCACGTATATGATAGTGTCGCTAGCATCCATATGACAGAGAACCCGGGCCGACATGACTAGTCATTTATCCAAAGTGGCACTAACTTACAGGGATAGGCATACATGACCCAGCAACGAACGTGTCGGTCATCAACGTATGAACCCAAGTCGTAGCAAGCTACAAGGACTTAAAAGAACAACATGTGACATTTCCCCGAAGGGACAGACACAGGAACAAAGAAGGACACATGTTGGCCAGCCTAAGTGTTCCGGAGCAGTAGCAAGCTACCATGGCTCAGTGGAAGCACTGGGAGACATTTCCCTATAAGAGAGGCTACCAAGAATAAACAACTAGATTGTTGGATCCCACATATAGCAATACATGTTACACGTACGCATAACATGCAAGTATGTGCTGTACAACATGGCATCACAACATAACTCAACAACTCATATAGATAAAGGACAGAAGAGCCACATAGCATTTATTACAAACATGGGTCACATGACCCAACATACAGAGCATACAAGCAACAGAAGCATAACATGTCTGGGTACAGACAGCTACAAATGAAAAAGGCTGAGAAGCCTGACTATCTACAAGACCCTCCCAAGGGTACAAGATCATAGATGAGGTAACAAGCTAAACGCCGGAGTCCACGCGGAACTACTAGTGAGACTGAAGTCTCTCTACAAAAACATAAATTAAGCAAACGTGGGTGCAAATGTACCCAGCAAGACTTAAATCAGAACTAGCTACATATGCATCAGTTTCAACAAATGGGTGGTGGAGTTTAACTATAGCAAGCCAGCTTTGACTCAGTGGCTATCCTGAACTACGACTGCTGGCACTACAAAAAAATACACATCCGTGACATTTTGGGCCGAACGAAATTTTTTTCTGTCATACATATGACACTTCTATGATGATAATTGTGACAAAACCCGGTATCATCATAGATGTGGTGGGCTCCTACTTCTATGACAAAAAATCATGACAGAAAATGGGCTTTTCGTCCTAGGCGGGCCGGAGACGCAGCTGCATGACATTCTTTGGGCCGTCCATGATGGAAAAACCTGTGGTAGAAGCGAGGGGGAGGAAAATTTTGGGGAGTTCCCGGTTACGGTGGGAGGTCGGGGGCCGAGCGATGCGCGTTTCTCTCGTACATGTATGCGCGTGTGTGCGAGGCGTTGGCTCTAACTGAACCCAAGCGAGGCGTTGGGCTCTAACTAAACCTGAGCAATTACACTTCAGGCTACGCGTTGCTGAACCCGAGCGTTCGATCGATGGCTGTTAACTGAACCCGATCGAGCGATTCCTTCGCTACTGCTGCTAACTGAAGCCGATCGATGCTGCCTTTGGATGAACAGTGAGCGTTGCGAGGGGGGTTGGATGAACAGTTCCAGGTGGGGGTGGATGAATAGGACCCCGTGGTGTTGCCTCTGGATGAACAGGACCCCGATCGATCGAGCCGGTTGGGGCTGGATGAACAGGACCCCGTGGAGGGCTGGATGAACAGGACCACCCCGTGGAGGGCAGGATGAACAGTAGCCCGTGGAGGGGTGGTTGAACAGGAGCCCGTGGAGAGGGCTGGTTGAACAGTAGCCGGTGGAGTAGCGCGCTGTGGAGGCTCGATGAACAGGAGCCCGTGGATGAATAGTCGTAGGTGGAGGCTGGAGGAGGTCGACGATGGATGAACAATAGCTCGTGGAGGCTGGAGGGGGTCGACGGTGGAGATGAACAGTATCCCGTGGAGTCCCGTTTTGCGGTACGCCACACCCCTCCTGATGAACAGGACCCCCGTTTCGACCGTACCGCTCCAACACAAGTCCGTTTCCTCCGTTTTGCGGTACGCCACATCCCTCCTGATCAACAGGACCCCTGTTTCGACCGTAGGAGGTCCGTTTCCTCCATTTTGCGGTACGCCAGACCCCTCCCGATCAACAGGACCCCGTTCCGAACGTAGGAGGTCCGTTCCCTCCGTTGTGCGGTACGCCAGGCCTCGTTTCCATCGCCTGTTCCGTCCAAGCCCTCCCGATGAACACGACAACGCATTCCGTTCCGACCCAGCCGGTTGGCTCCCACGCGTTCCGTTGCCTCCCGATGAACACAACGCATTCCGTTGCCTCCCCATGAACACGACACATTCCGTTGCCTCCCCATGAACACGACGCATTCCGTTGCCTCCCCCTGAACGCGACGACGATGCTGTTTCTCCGTTCCGACCCAGCCATGTACACGAGCCCTGGCCGTACGTATGCGCGAGTAGGCGTTCGAGACCCCGCCCGTATGTACACATACATGGCCGTATTTTATTTCTTGCACCCTGGCCGCTGTACGTACGTGTAAATGCTACGTGCGCGCCTCTACTACAACACGTGCGCGCCTCTACTACGACACATGCGCACCTCTGCATCGACCAGTATGTACGTACATGTTCGTGACCAGAATGACAACGCTATGTACGCTTCGACTAGGTGGGTCCCGACTGTCAGGCACTTCCTTGCCTGTGAAGATGTAGCTGGTGGGTCCCAGCAGTTAGGGGGCGAATCGTTTTTTTTGCCCGGACGCACTTCCTTGCGTGCGAAGATGTAGCTGGTGGGTCCCAGCAGTCAGGGGGAAACGGTTTTTTCGCGAAATACAGTGGCCCGTCTAGTGGGTCCCAGCTGTCAGGTGGAGGAATCATTATTTTTCACGTAATAAGGGGGCACTTCCTTGTTGCGGCCGTGGACCTAGCTGTCAGCCTCTCCACGTACAGTCCACGTCCGATGGAAGTCGTTCCTTGACCACGTTGACCACGACGCGTCGAGAGCACCAGGGCGGTGGACGACGGTGAGGCCTAGGAAGGGGACGACGCGGAGGCAGGGAAGACTCGGCAGTTGTTTCCCACGCGGAGGGGAGTACGACTGTACGAGGGTTTACTAGTTCGTCCGCCGTCGCCGGAGAATAACAGCAGGTGTGGGTGAGTAGAGGGATGGCTAGGCCAGTGATGGGAGTATGGTCGGGCGGTGAGGCCTGCGCGGCAGCACAGCCGGCCGCGAGGAGGAGGGAGCAGGCAGTCCTGCCGGTGTTTGTTTGAGCGGCTGGAGCAGGAAGAGCAGAGATTGAAGAAGCACGACGGCCGTTGGATGGACATCCAACAGTTAGTGCTTGTGCGTCAACCTTTTTTTAGGAAAGCCTCAAATCTGTGGAAAACAGCATACATCCCATCTGCCATTATTTCTAATAATTTACAGCCCATTTGCTAATTCTTAAGGTTTTTTTGGAGCCCATATTCTTTTTGTTAGCATTACAGCCCATATTGCGGCAACGGTTAAAAAATTATACGAAATTTTGCATATTTCGGTGCGGTCTGAACTGTTTTTAATCCCAAAATTTTGACTCACATTCAAACTGATTTTAAAAATAAATGTATATCAATATAAAATCCAACAAATTCTCCATGCATAAAAATTAATGTAATTTAAAATCTTGAAATGAAAAAAAGATATTTGAAACTAATTGCCGGTTTGATGTGTTTTAAAAATGTACAACCCATTTCTCATTACTGATGGGCCATTTTCTCGGCCAGCCGAATGAAAGCTCTCCTCGTCTTGAAAGATTTGCAGCCCAACAGGCCTGACAAAGCGACTTACTTGGCAAATCACAAAAAAACTGGCCTGTGGCCGTGGACCCAGCTGTCAGCCTCTCCACGTACAGTACTCTTCCGATGCAAGTCGTTCCTTGACCACGTTGACCACGCCGCATGGAGAGCACCAAGGCGGTGGACGACGGTGAGGCCTAGGAAGGGGATGACGCGGCAGTGGATGCCCGCGCGGAGAGGACTATGAAGGTTCACTGGTTCGGCTGTAGTGTGAGGCTGCCATCACCGCAGGGCCTGGCCAGCGGTGGGAATAGTAGGCGGCGGTGAGGCCTCTGCGGCAGCACAGCCGGCCACGGCAGGCAGGAGCATGCGGCACAACCGGCGCTGCTTTGGGCGGCTGGAGCAAGAAGACCAGAGGTTGAAGAAGCACTACGGCCGTTTGATGGACATCATACGGTCACTGGAGCTAGAATCGTTCATATTGACTAAGTTGACAAAGCCCTTCGTCCCCGTCAACTTAGTAGGCCCACAAGTCAGCCTCCCAGCAAGGTGGGTCCCAGCTAGCCGGGGGAGTATTCATTTTTTATGCGTAATAAGGAGGCACTTCCGGTGGGTCCAAGCTGACAGCGGGGGGATGTTTTTTCGTGAAATATGGTGGCCCGTCCGGTGGGTCCCAGCAGTCAGGGGGAAAAGATTTTTTTCGGAAAATACTGGTGGCCCGTCCGGTGGGTCCCCGGTGTCAGGTGGAGGAATAATTATTTTGCATGTAATAAGGAGGCACTTCCTTGCTGCGGCCGTGGACCCAGCTGTCAGCCTCTCCACGTACAGTCCACGTCCGATGGAAGTCGTTCCTTGACCATGTTGACCACGCCGCGCCGAGAGCATCAGGGCGGTGGACGATGGTGAGGCCTAGGAAGGGGACGACGCGGAGCCGGGGAAGACGCGGCAGTGGATGCCCACGCGTAGAGGAGTACGAGAGTTCACTGGTTCGCTGCGGTGTGAGGCTGTCGTCGCCGTAGAATAACAGGGGGTGTGGGTCAGTAGAGGGATGGCCTGGCCGGCGGTGGGAGTAGTAGGGGGCGGTGAGTCCTCCGCCGCATCGCAGCCGGCCACGGGAGGCAGGAGCACGAGGCACGACCGGTGCTGGTTTGGGCGGCTAGAGCAAGAAGACCAGAGGTTGAAGAAGCACTACGGCCGTTGGATGGACATCGTACGGTCACCGGAGCTAGAATCATGCATATTGACTGAGTTGACAAAGCCCTTCATCCCCATCAACTTAGTAGGCCCACAAGTCAGCCTGCCACTAAGGTGGGTCCCAGCTAGCAGGGGGTATTCAATTTTTTGTGCGTAATAAGGAGGCACTTCCGGTGGGTCCGAGTTGACAGCAGGGGGAACGTTTTTTTCGCGAAATATGCTGGCCCGTCGGGTGGGTCCCAGCAGTCAGGGGCAAACGTTTTTTTCGTGATATACTGGTGGGCGTCCGGTGGGTCCCTACTGTGAGGTGGAGGAATAATTATTTTCCGCGTAATAAGGAGGCACTTCCTTGCGGCTGCGGTGGACCCAGCTGTCAGCCTCTCCACGTACAGTATTCTTCCGATGGAATTCGGACGTTGACCACATTGACCACGCCGCGCCGACAGCACCATGGCGGTGGACGACGGCGAGGCCTAGGAAGGGGACGACGCGGAGCCGGGGAAGACGCGGCAGTGGATGCCCACGCGGAGAGGAGTATGAGGGTTCACTGGTTCGGCTGCGCTGCCATCGTCGCAGAATAATAGGGGGTGTGGGTGAGTGGAGTGGAGGGATGGCCTGGCCAGCGATGGGAGTAGTATGGGGGCAGTGAGGCCTCCGCGGCAGCATAGCCGGCCACGGGAGGCAGGAGCAGGCGGCACGACCGGCGCTGCTTTGGGCGGCTGGAGCAAGAAGACCAGAGGTTGAAGAAGCACTACGGCCGTTGGATGGACATCGTACGGTCAGTCGAGCTAGAATCGTGCATATTGACTAAGTTGACAAAGCCCTTCGTCCTCGTCAACTTAGTAGGCCCACTATACTGGGTCCCAGCTAGCAGGGGGTATTCATTTTTTTGTGCGTAATAAGGAGGCACTTCCTTGCGTGCGAAGATATAGCTGGTGGGTCCGAGCTGTCAGTAGTGGTAATGTTTTTTTCACGAAATACAGTTGCCGTTTCGGTGGGTCCCAGATGTCAGGTGGAGGAAATCATTATTTTGCGCGTAATAAGGAGGCATTTCCTTGCGTGCGGCCGTGGACCCAGCTGTCAGCCTCTCCACGTACAGTCCACTTCAGATGCATGTCGGTCGTTGACCACGCTGACCACGCCACGACGAGAGCACCAGGGCGGTGGACGACGGCGAGGCCTAGGAAGGGAACGACACGGAGGCAGGGAAGACTCGGCCGTTGTTTTTGTTTCCCACACAGAGGGGAGTACAACTGTACGAGGGTTTATTGGTTCGTCTGCCATCGCCGGAGAATAACAGCAGGTGTGGGTGAGTAGAGGGATGGCTAGGCCAGTGATGGGAGTACGGTGGGGCGCTGAGGCTTGCGCGGCAGCACAGCCGGCCCCGGGGATGAGGGAGCAGGCAGTCCCACCGGCGCTTGTTTGAGCGGCTGGAGCAGGAAGAGCAGAGATTGAAGAAGCACGACGGCCGTTGGATGGACATCCAACAGTATGCAGGCCATCTGTGGAAAGCCTCAAATCTGTGGAAAACAACATATAACCTATCTGCCATTATTTCAAATAATTTACAACCCATTTGCTAATTCTTACGGTGTTTTTTGGAGCCCATATTCTTTATGTTAGCATTACAGCCCATATTGTGGCCACGGTTAAAAAATTATACGAAATTTTGCATATGTCGGTGCGGTCTGAACTGTTTTTAATCCCGAAATTTTGAGTCACATTCAGACTGATTTTAAAAATAAATGTATATCAATATAAAAACCAATAAATTGTCCACGCATAAAAATCAATGCAATTTAAAATCTCGACATGAAAAAAAGATATTTGAAAATAATTGCCGATTTGATGTGTTTTAAAAATGTACAACCCATTTCTCATTACTGATAGGCCATTTTCTCGGCCAGCCGAATGAAGCTCTCCTCGTCTTGAAAGATTTGCAGCCCAGCAGGCCTGATAAAGCGACTTACTTGACAAATCACAAAAGAACTGGGCTAGCCATTTTCAGAAAGAAAAAAAACTACTGGGCTGGTCTGTGGTAAACATAAAAGAAAAGGCTGTCTAGACAGGCCAGAGTGTCCCGCACAGCCCAGTTGACACCCTGCTTCCGTCTCAAAAACAAATTAGATAAATGCCACTCCAATTATGGCGATTCATAAAAATGCCACTGCAATTTCCAAACTTTGAAAAATGCCACTGCAATTTTTGCAAACTTTGAAAAACGCCACTGCAGTTTGCAAACTTTGAAAAACGCCACTCCAGACTTCGAAAAATGCCACTAGAAATGGCATGAAATGGCATTTTTCAAAGTTTGGAAATTGCAGTGGCATTTCTCGGATACACCAGATTTGGAGTGGCATTTATCAAATTAACCCAAAACAAAAATAACTGGGCGAGCTGCTGGGTCCCTGGTGTCAGCCGCTCGTTGTGCAATTCTCTCGTTTATTGACTACGTTGACAATGGCATGGGACCCAGATGTCAGAAATCCACTAGGAGGAGCCATTTTTTTATTGGCTTGAAATAAGGAGGCACTTGCTTGCGTACTGCCATGACCTTGGCGGGTCCCTGCTGTCATCCTCTCCACGTACAGTACCAGTTAGTCGTGCTTCAAAACTGATCGGCACGCCATTAAAAAATAAAGGTCGATAACTAATGCGGCACCTCGGGCCAACGCGGCCAGATCGAATTTTGCACGAGAAATTACACACCATGTTTCGTTGACATGTGGTCCCGTTCCAACATATCAGTGAGACGACGGCGAGTAGTAGGAGTATTTCCGAACGGACGTGTAGGCCGGGGCGCCTCTTCGTGAACCGTGGCAAACTCGCAACCGTCCATCGACTCTTCGCCTTTCCCTCTCGATTTGGAACTGCTGTCGCACGCTCTTCCTCTCCCTCCTCCATTTTCCTTTAGCCCTTCACCCTTTCTTCTACCATTGTTCGATCGTCTTCTCCATGGAGGGAACAGGCCGGAAACGACCCCGTTATTCTTGCCCCGATCTGAAAGATGACGTGGTGGAGGAACTCATTGATCGGTGCGACGTCATCACCTCGGCTAGCATGGCAGGTTCGTTCAAGCCCATTCTCGACTCAACTAATAACATCATTACAAAGAACCCAAGAGTCAAGGAGTGGTTTGATCTCCCCTATCTTCTTCGCCGTGACCCTGATGACTGGCGCTGGCACGACGGAGGCCTCGCCGTGTGCTAGTTGATGCCGCTTGATAATGATATGTATGATGTTAAGATGCCATCGCTCGAGGGCAAGGCTTGGGCGGGCGCAAATGGAGATTGGGTTGTCGACATTGGGTCCAACTGCGAGTGGGAACTTGTGAATGTGTACACTCGTCACTGGGTTCCACTTCCAAAAATCTCAGCACACTGCCCAGAGGTTGAGCACACCGGTAATGTACGCACGTTCAAATACGATCATGGTGACTGTCTTCTACGGAAGATAGCAATTTGTCGAGTTCCCAACCGCTCTTGGAATTACAACAACTATCAAGTTGTTGCTATCTTCGACAAGCTTGTTGCCATCCTTCGTGGTTCAACTTGATGGATATTGCTCAAAAATCAGTTTCTGTACATGGATGAGTACTATGATGCAATTCAATATGAGGGCCTTGTGTTTGCTGCCACCACTCGTGGCACTGTTTTTGCATGGCATCCTAGTAGTTTCGGTACATTTGTCTTCCACCGTAATTATAATTGTTTCATCCACATGAATGCGGGTTAGCAAGTTTCCCTTTACTAATTAACCTTCTTCTTGTGTTTCCAAGGTCCTGTGAACATCCCACCACCTATACATGAAAAATTTTATAACCAAGGGGGAGATGACGATGGTGATGATCACGAGCATGAGGACGAGCAACGCCGATATACTCTGTGGCGCCTGGCAACTAATTCCGATGGATCACCTCTTCTTGTGTGTATACAACGCACTGATGATGTTACTAGTAAGGAAGCAGGTGTCTCCCATGGTCGCACTCTCCGGAACTATTCCAACACCCGTTGCATGGTATTCGGAGAATCACTTGTGGTTTAAAGCAAGCGTTTCCAACGCCGCGGAATGGTTGAGTTGAAGTTCATTTCATGGCTTGTTATTTGTTGTGTAGTGAAAACTTTAGTATTTATAATGTATCCTCGTTGTCGATGTGGGTTGATGACTTGTTGTATGTAATAAAATGATATGCATGTGATAAACTTACTAAATTTATGAATGGATTTTGAGTCGCTTCTCTAAATTTATACTAGCTTCACATGCTTCGTGCGTCGGGCGGGTGTTTTTACTGTAGCCATATGTTAATGTGTTCGTTGTACGTAACCAGCACCTCGAATCCTCGATACTAGTATACTATATACTAGTAGGAGTAAGTAGTAGGAGTAGTAGGGTGGCATGGGCGAGAACAAGCATTCACGTCCAGGAGTATGGCACACGCCACCACCACGACATCCATCTGACACCATATTATTTCTTGGAGTCCATGCTAGAGCAATCTCTTCAACCTTGTCGTCTCTAACTTCAGCCATCGCGCGGCGGGCAAGGTGGGGGTTTGCCGATAGTCGGTTTCCTAACTGCGGTCCCACTTGTAAGGCCAACACCAACGCACGACCCCAAACGGACCTCCATTTTGCACGAACTCCAACGATAATTTTGACTAGAAAAGCAAGACCAAAGAAAACAAGAATCACAAGAATACATTTTACTACTCCTGTAAGTTGGATTAGTGCCTTCTCGATGCATTCATTGTTGATCTGCGGAGGCTCGATCTTGCGTGCTTCTTTCTTCTTCGAGTGTAAAGAAGTAGATGTTGCTTCCTCGCATCTAGTCTCATGTCTAGCCTCTATTCTAGTAGGAGTATAAACAAGTGCACTAATCTCATCCGATAGCAGAACCGAAGATTTGGTCGGGTTCTTCCTCCTTTTGCTGACACGTGGGACATCCAGCATCCATGTCGTGTCATGAAATAAAATAGAGTGGTAGTTGAAGCCACGAGATGTGCATCTTGGGTTAAACTGTAAATAGAATCTTACTACTCTTGAGTAACTCCAAAAGCGGCCACCGAAGATCTTTATTGGATTTGTTTTTCATCACCAGCACGTCGAGGTGAAAGATGTGCAGGTTCAATGGGTCCTCTTGCGTTTTCACTGACATGTGGGGCCGCATGTGAGCAAACAGACGATGGGCTCCGCACGTCCGCTGGCTGGCTGAGAAGAGAGATAGAGGAGGGCTGAGCACGGACTGCAGGAAATTTGTTCTATGTAGGCCCTGTTTGGATCATGGGGTTAGAGCTAGTTCGGGTTAGTTGAAGGTTCAAATAACCCAAAATTATCCAAACAGGGAGGGTTAGAGTGGGTTAGTTTCATCTAACCCAACTATCCCGATGGAGAGGTGCTTATTTGGGTTAGAGTGGGTTAGAAAATAACTCTAACTCTAACTGTGTTAGAGTATCCAAACAGATAGGCTCGATATAGTGGGGTGGCATGGGCCATAACTCAGTAGCATTCACGTCTAGCAGTACGGCACACACCACCCACACGAGTCCCATCCGACACCAATTTTCTTGGAGTCCGTGCTACAGCCATCTCTTCTCCCTCCTGTTTTCTCAGCCATCCGACAAGATAATTACTGTAGTATCATATACTACTACATGGATTTGACGGAAAGATAAAAATACATACAGATCCATCAACATTCAACGACATCCTCACGCCCTAGTGCGTCGGGTCACCAACCGACGTGTGAGGAGCAGCGGCATTGGCGGCGAGCTCAACGTGCTTCTGAACAGTGTCGTCCAAGGTTGCCCTACGCTCCAAGAAGGCTAGCGTCCTATCGTCCTCCTCTTGCATGTAGTAGTCCTTGTGGACGATTTGCACGTAGACATGGGTGATTATGTCGATGCTGTCTTGCTACGCCAGGCGCTGCGCGGCGAGCGCGACCTCGAGGTGGACATTCTCCGGCGCGACGGCGGGCAGTTGCAGGGCCACCAGTGCATCGAAGAGGTTGTTACCATCGTGACCGTTGAGGGTGGCGGGCATCGCAGAGCCTGGGCGCATCGGCTGGAGGCTTATGTCAAAGTCGTCCGCAAGCTTCTTGATGACGGTGAACTTGTCGAGGAAACCGACGAGGACCTCGTCGAACAAGGAGATGAAGTTGTCGTCCAAGCGGCCCCTCGCCCTGGCGGCCTCAAGCAATACTACCTGGAGACGTTCCTCGGTGCCGGTGGACGTGGTAGTACTCCTAAATCCAGACGGTGGTGCTACTAGTACTAGTAGTAGTACTACCAATGTAGTAGTAGGAGTTCTACCATTGTACTACCCATTGGTCAAATTATTACGTGCTACTCCTCACAGTGAAGTGACAAGACCCTGCGCCGGAGATGACAGGTGAGTATAGGCCCCGTGTTCGGCATACCATAGTCAGCCTCACCGTCTGCAGTCACTATCATCATGGCTGTAGAGCTAGCCTGCTTACAACTAGCCCTGTTCGACATAATTTCCCGTGCGTAGATGCCCGTGCATTGCACGGAACACCAAGATTGGGGGTGGACGGCTCCGGCAGCGGCCATCGCGCCAGATTTTTCCACGGCCTTCTACTCCTAGATTGTGAGAGACAAGGAGTTGTTTGTAAATAGGGAACAAGTGCGGGCATCTTTTTGCAAAAATGGAGAAGCTTGGTTTGTATGCGTCAGATCTAGATCCGACGGCTATTGGTGAAAGATGGGAGGCACAACATCATCACCAACTCAGGACCTGTTTGATTCGCAGGATTTTGAAAACGCAGGAATAGGACACGGCAATATTACAAGTTTCAAACTGATATTACAAATGTTAGGAGTAATGCTGCACCTACGAAGAGGGAATTACTAGGAAGTTTACGTAAGAACTTTCGTTACTTTAGGTGGATGCAGCATTATCGTACAAACTAAAATCCACCGCCCTGACAAGTCACTAATGGGCAAATAAGTTTTCGAGTCTCTGGCCACTTGATGTTTCAAAAACAAATTCAGCTTCTGCGGAGAAATGAGCTCCACCGTGTACCCGCGCGGGTGTGGCTGGGCACGAAGCGTGAGTACGTGCACGGTGCACCTATTCTCTTCTTGTATACGTACACCACCTACGTGGGGTTGTGTGAGAGAGATACAAACCTAGAGAGATATAGTGTGTGGGTTCTTGAGAGTTTTTTTTGGGGGGGGGTCAATCAAAAAATTTAACATATGCAATGTGTGTGAAATAGAGTCCTGGATATAACATATATATAGAGGGGGCGATCCACGAGAAGAGAGTGGAGGTATCATCGCTTGAGGTGTCCATAGAATCGAAGAGAGGGATGATGTGTGTGTGTGCGCGCGCGATCGATAAAGAGTGCCATCGAATTTGTGTGTGCCCACGTCAAAGATATAGAGTGGCTGGCCTACTGGAACGTGAGATGGGACATGTGCAGTTTGTCTCTGTGGCATGGATACCTACCTGCAGCGCTCGACTATCGGTGTGTGGTGGGGGAAGAGGGAGGCCCAATTAACTATAGAGGTACAATGGCTGGTATATGTGTGGAGGAGGAGAGAGGCCTACCTCATGTATTAAGGAGATCGATCTGCCTCATGTATTAAGGGAGATCGATCGGCATCCATGCATATGTGCAGGAGATGAATAAGGTTGGGAGAGAGACAGAGCTAGAGTGTTGGAGGGGGTGGTAGTGGAGTTGCTTCTAACAAATGGTGGGATAGGCTTGCTAGACAAACGGAGGGCACGCCCGCAATATCAATAAGAGAGGAGATGGCTGCTTGTTGTCTGTGCACGTGCGTGTGAGAGACGGGTCAGGAGGCATGCACGAATGATGAGGGGGGACGATGTGGCTGTGGTAAGCAGACGTAACTACATAGGAAGATCAATCGCCCTTTGTAAGATAAAGGAGAGACATAACTTGTGAGGTACGTCGATCGATGGGGGGGTAGTTAAAGTCGATCTAGGTATATGTTGGGAGATCGATCGGTATACATGCATGTGTGTGTTAGAAGCAAATGAGGCACGAGGAGAAGGATAGAGAGAGAGGGATGCATGTAGGAGGTGGTACGAGAGGCATACTATATCGAGGGGGAGGAGTGTGCGAGTACGAGAACGATGAAAAGAGTGGTGGGAGTGAGGCATGGACGGTGACAAGAGAAGAGGGGAAGCTTGTGTTTGTGCTAGGCACACCTGGCTAGAGAGGCATATCGATCGATGTGTGCCGTAAAGAAGGAGCTGGGGGGCCTACACACACCATGGGTGAACGACCTAAAGTGAAAAGACGAATTTGCGCGATGGAGCTAGAGAATGCTGAGGGAGGGTGAGAGGGATGCGGGCGTGTGCATGCACAAGAGAAAGTTAGCGCTAGCTACAAAGATAAGAGGGTTGTGTGGGTGTAAAAGACGAATAGAGATCATATATACTTCATTATAAAAAGCGAATTCGGATATTTGAAGAATTTATCATAGTGTTTCAAACCGACGGATGTGTGAATATATATAACGGTGATACACATGGTGTGGTTATGAACATGGTATACTACATTTAATATGTTTTATCTCTACTCTTATAAAAACGGAGTTGTTGATGATGGTGTGCCTGCCATCCTGCATTATAGGCCGTCTGATTTATATCTGGCGGATAGCAAGGAAACTATGATGGTTGAAGTTGGCAACAATCATGATTGTAGATTCTTATTGAAATAGAGAAACGAATTCAAATTTAGTTCGAATTGCAGCGGTAGTATAGACATTTGGAATGCACTAAAATGTTGGTATGAGTAGGTTACATGCATTATACAGCAAGCGAAAAAATTTAATCGGACATAACATGGATTCATACTCCCTCCTTCCATCTATATAGGGCGTAATGAGATTTTAAGACCGCCTTTGACTATTGACAAGATTAATAGTACATGACATGCACAATGTGAAAATTATATCATTGAAAGAACCTTTCACAGACGAATTTAATGGTGTGCTTTGTGTAAGTTGCATGTCATATATCATTGCTCTAATATTTGGTCAAAGTTGGCATCGAAAAACGCATTAGGCTCTATAAAGATGGAAGGAGGGAGTAGCTTTGAATAGCATTTGTATAGTAAAACGGGGCAAGACTCTCTCTTTGTGTGGTGTGAATAGTTTTATTTTTTTGTTTTCTTTTTGGTTGAGGGAAGTGCGAATTGATTTGGTACGTACAAGTACAATATTACTACACATTAGGCTTGTCCCTAAAATTCAACCCGCGTCTTGTTATATCCCAAAAATTCAAATAGCGTGCTCCCAAAACTGGCGCCTTCACAACCCGCGCCTTGCTATCCCGAAATTACAACGCGCGCGAAAACTCCCTCCAGCTGCCAAATCCCGACACGCGAAATCCCCCTTCTAACCCTGAGCCGAAAGGGTTGCTAGTTCAAATTGGTGGGGGGTACTTTTGTAACACACCCTACATTTTGGACAAGCGCATTCCTAAGTCATGCTTCACCCCCTCCCATCGCCCCCTTTTCACCATTTGAAATCCCAGGCCTCCATAACCTCCCTGCTCCAGCCGCGAAACCCCACCCTCCTCCGTCCGCCACTTCACCGCTGCCCAGCGGGAGCCTCTTCCCCGATGACGTCGTCCAGCGCAACAGCTCGACGTCCCTCGTCCACCTCCTTGGATGAGGATCCGTCGTCCATCTTGCCGCCCCGTCCTCCACCTCCAAGGAGCTGCTCCGACGATCGCCTTGTCTATCACGGCTGCTCCATCCCCACAGTGCCGCCTTAACCTGCTCCATCGGAATCGCAGCATCCTCACCGACTCCTCGGACGAAGCCGAGGCCTACTCGGCGCCACCAAAGAGGTTGTACACTAATCGCATCACACCTTCTCCTTAACTCGACCTCCCGGCGCCGACGGTGCTCCATCCCGCACCCCCATGGAGCGGCTACCTTGAAGCCGGCGCCGCGGGCGATGTCTCCATGGCGGCTCTCCCCCAGTGCGAGGCCCCTTCGGCGGCAGCGTCCATACCAGCGGGATCTGCTGCTGCTGCTCCGGCTCTCGCTCGATCGCTCGCTCGCCCAACTACTGCTGCTGCTCTCCCCCTCGCTCGTGCTGCTGCTCTGCTCTTATTAAGCCACACTTCAGTCGACTGAATCGACTTTTGGCTCAGTCGATTTTCAGGGGTTGGGGGGGCTCGCCGGAGTTAAGGAAGAACCACCCGCAGCGGGGACGGGGGCTCGCCGGAGAGGTACCCCACTCTCTATCTTATGGTTCAGGGTGGTGGGGAGGGGGGCCTAGATGGCTGGCCGGGGCGGCGGTGGCGAGTTGTTTCGGGGCGGTGAGGCGGCGCTGGGGCCGACGGTTTGGCCGGTGGTGGCTGGCAGCTCAGGGGGGTGCAGGTTGAAGATGAACTACAGGCCCTCCCTAAACTACATGTCAAGTGCCTCTCTGCTACCATTGCGTTCAGTTTCGACAGTAGC
Organism: Triticum aestivum; assembly: GCF_018294505.1. Classification (NCBI taxonomy): domain Eukaryota; kingdom Viridiplantae; phylum Streptophyta; class Magnoliopsida; order Poales; family Poaceae; genus Triticum; species Triticum aestivum. The sequence goes on along the minus strand of NC_057800.1, from coordinate 275,513,189 downwards.
ATTCAGATTCCACAGTAAATTTCAGTTTCGACAGTTAAGTTCAGAGTCAACAGTTTTTACCTCATCTGTTGTAGTCAGGTGGTTTTTGGTGATGTTAATTTTACATCCATTTTACATCATCTATTGGAGATGCTATTAGAATCCCACTTGAGATTGACGATGTCTGTCTTGTGCTGCTTCAGCCTTGACGTCTTACGGCTCACCGGAGCTGCTCCAACGACAGAACGATCCGTCACAACAGAGCAGTGCCCTGGACGCCGTCTACAGATTCCTCAGATCTTCCTCCACACCTCCGACAGCCACCTCTGCCTCAACTGCTTCAGCGACCAACCCAATGATGCTGAGGTCGACACGGCTACGGCAAAGAGGTTGTACACTTGTTGCATCACTTATTACTATACATTCACGTCGATCCATTAGGGCTATTTTGGTTCAACGGAAAAACATCGATCCACTGGTTGTTACCATCACTCTAAATTTCTGCATGCTCTCCTTACATAATCTCACCATATTTTTTTCGTATGCATGTCAGATATTGTACACAGTCATGCTGAACATGTAGAGAAAAAGAGAAGAGTTTTGCGCGGCAATACAATGTCATGCAGACATCGCTCCATGGTGGGTTCAATGGCAAACCCTCCCCACCCCTCTCCAGATTGTAATCCAGAGGAAGATATCTGTTCTGAGGCGGATTCGGACGCCGCTGACCACTCCTATTTACCCCCAAGGTGTTTGCTCTACCTTGGCATGATGATGTTAGTCATATCATGCATATGTTGCCTTGCAGTGCCTACTTTTGACATCATATATGTCATCTGCTTAGTTTAGACATGTTCTGTAATGCCACCTGTTTAGTTTCTATATCATATATGGGAATTATGCAGTCTCATGTCTTTTAGCCAGCCATAATATATGTGAAATGTGCAATGCCATCCTGTTTAACCAGGCATCATATATTTGAATGATATCTTGCCCATCCTTTTCTTCATTACATTTCCATTTGTCGACAATGTTTGTACATTAAACTACTCTTCCTGTGAATCAGCCATTTGGGTGGGAGATGGAAAAATCTGGAGTGAAAACAAGGCCTTCAGAGCAGACAGTGCTACCTGTCGAAGCAGATCTCTTGTTGGGTCCCGATAGCTCCTCAGAGATGGATTCAGAGACAGATGACCAGTCCTATTCCCCCACTGAGGTGTATGCTCTAACTTGGCACGGTTATACTGCTCATATCATGCATACGGTGTCTTGCATTGCATAGTTTAGACATCATATACACAATATTCAACACCATGTTCTTAGTTCAGACATCATATCGAATGCCCTCTGTTTAGCATATAAATCACATATGTGAATTAAATGATGCGATCCTGATTACTTAGATAACATGTAGGTGAATTATGTCATGCGATCCTGTTTAGTTATTCATCATATCTTTGAATTATGTTATGCTATGCTATCCAGTTTAGATAGACATCATATATGTGAAATTATGTCATGCTATCCGTTTTAGTTAAACAATATACATGTCAACTATTTCATGCCCTCTTTTTTCCACACTATCTATTGCATCTGTCTCTCATACAATGTCTGTACATTCAACTATGTTTCCTGTTTATCAGCCATTTGAATTGGAGCGGGTGATGCCAGTATCTAGCGGACTAAAAACACGGTCTTCAAATAAAACAGTGCTACCTCTTGGTGGAGATAGCACCCCGGTTGTACATGCACAAGAACCAGCCCTACCACACATAACCCAAACTCTCGCAGATTGTACCCCTACTACGATGGACAGAGAACCAGCTTCACCCAATCTAACCCCAACCCCAGCCGATAGTAACCCAGTTCCTGTTGACACAGCACCATCTCCACCACAGAGCTCCCAAACAAGAGCAGTTAGTAAGGCAGCTCCAGTGCCCAAAGGGCCAGTACTATCACGGCGAACCCCAACTCCACCAGTTAGTACGCTTATTCCTGTGGAGGAAGCACAACCAGCTAGTCGTAGTTTAGCATCTATCGCATTTGATGTTGTTAAATCGTATGTGCGTATCTTCCCATCTTGGAAATATTATACTGAAGATGAAGGAAAATGCCAGTTGCAGGTGTTTGTCCAGGAGTTATGTGTAAGTAATGTTATTCATGGCAATTACTTTGCTTCGTCCCATACATCCTACCTCCATGATGGTTATAATACAGCAAATTTTCCCATTTTTCTCTATAGAGAAGGACCGATTTGGAAACTCAGGATGAGGTAACCTGTGCTAATACCTCTGCTATCTTCAAGAATGCTTGGTGGCAGTATCGGAATTACCTGAAGAAAACGTACTTCACCGGCAAAGAAACTCATCAAATTCCCTTACGTTCTCCTGAGACACATTTACTGGACGATGACTGGGAACGCCTTGTTCTGTACTGGTCCCGAACCAAGAATGTGGTAAGGTCTATGAGCTCATTTTCTATTTTTAAGTATTATATTCTTGCGTCTTACTGTACTCTGTTCATGTAGAACAAGTGCCTAAACCTGAAGAACAACTGTTCTAATTTAAGATTCCATTGCTACCATAGGACATAGATATATGTTTGTTTGATGCTTTTATTATGTACTAGTACTTGGCAATAGAAGACTTGGTAGTTTAATCCTGTCCACCTTACTAATGAACTGGTTCACCGAAATGAGTTTCATATACTAGTACATGCTAAACTTGTTATGTGTCTGCTTGTTTCTTCTTTTAGAATGCTGACAGAATATTGGGGAAGAGTGCCTTATTAAGCAACGGTAAAGGAAGTAATGCAGATAAGGTTCAGGATAGTGACACATCCTGTCTTGGTTTAGTGTTGGAGTTACTGGCCACTACCGCTTGCACAAGCTATTCAAACTCACTGTCTGAATCAGTTCGGTTTCTTGAGTCTCAACTACAAGCTGAAAGACATCGATCAGCTGTGCTGCGACAAGAAGCGGAAGGACTGCGGAAGTCCCTGGAGCATTCAGATGCATACTTTCTGGTGCAACAGCAAGCGTTGGAGGATTTTAGCGCCAAACAGGACAAAGCTAATCAGCTTGCTAAGCTTATTGCCAGCATGGTGGATACCCAGGATAACGTTTCTTGAGCTCTTCTGAAGTTGTTTCAGTTATGCTCTTGTTTTGCTGCCGCGTTTATTTGCACTGGTGGCCAATTTTGACGGCCAGTGTATATGATATGCTGCTTTGTTCCCTATATTTGCACTGGTGGCGAACTTTGATGCCCAGTGGATGTAATATGTGTAATAGCCGTGATAGCCTAGCGTTAGTTGCTTGCTTATTTATTTCCTTGTTGTCTTGTTTATTTGTTTGCTTGTAGTCATTGCAGTTCTTTTTCCGCGGTTAACTAGTGGCTGCAATAACCTATTTTTTAAAACTAGGCCACAATAACCATGGGCTAATATTTACTGTAGTGACACTGGGCCTCCTACGGGCCGTAGAAATAGTGGGCCTTCTACGGGCCGTAGAAACAGTAGGCCTTCTACGGGCCGTAGAAACAATGGGCCTTCTACGGGCCGTATCATCAATGGGCCTTATATGGGCCGTATGATCGATTGGCCAAACATGGGCCAATAACAGGCCGCATTATGGCCGTAAACGGGCTAGAGTTGGAATCGTCCGTTCATGGGCCGACCGTAATGGGCCATCGTTAATAGGCCGTATTTGATGATGCTATGAAAACGGCCCAACGTATTAACGGACCACAAACGGGCCGACTGTAACCACGGGCTGAATTTGGCCCACAAGCAGAAAATGACAGTAACGGGCCGTAAGTAAACGAATGCTGGAAATGAGCCCAAGAATAAATGGGCTCTGAGAAGGCCGAAAGATAACATGGGCTGGAAACGGCCCAATGGAATAACGGGCCGTTAATGGGTATAAAGTGATACACTATTCATTACGGGCCAGTTTCACCACGGGCCGTTAATGGGTGTAAAGTGATACATTGTTCATTACAGGCCAGTTTCACCATGGGCCGTTAATAGGCCAAGAGTTACATAGGGCCTCACATGGGCCGAAAGACGTCATGGGCCATACATGGGCCAGAAGTGAAAATGGGCTGGAATCATATTGGATGGCCTAGATGACGCTACTGGGCCTAATTCGGATAGGGCGTAACGGGCCTTGGGTTAGCGGGTTGTAAATGGGCTATATGCGAATAGGCCGTTAACAGGCTTTCCATGGGCCGGCCCGCCACCTTTTGACCAAGTCAAACAGGCCGGCCTTTTCACAGGAATGGGCCTCTGTTGGGCCGTGCCACGTGTCAATGTATCATAGGCGCCTATCTAACCCACTGACGAGCTGACACGTGTTTCGTCCGGCCAATAAGAATTTTACACATGGAAATTTCCCATTGGTCGGGGCTGTTAACGGGTTCTCGGATCCAAAACCCGACCCGATAGCTTAACGGCGTTCCGTTACGGTGGATGCCACGTGTCGGTCACCCTTGACGAAAGCACTTCTCTGACGCGCGATTTATCGTCATGGAAGTGGACACTTCCGTGATGATAATTTTGGTAATGTCATGGAACACTTCTACAACAGCACATCTATGACTATCTTGATTTTGTCATAAATTTGTCATGGATGTACATGCATGGCCAAAAAAGCGACCTACTGTGACAAACACGTATCATCACGGAAGTGTATTTTTTTGTAGTGTGGTAACTCTTTTGAGGTGGCACACATGAGTCCACATATTCACCATATCAATACACCACTATGGATCCGCTCCCGTCTCCCTACGAGAAGACCATCCATAGCACTCATGCTTATCTTGCGCATTTTAGAGTATCCACTTTCACTTGTCTATAAACTATACAGGCAACCCAGAAGTGCTTTACCGCGGACGCGGCTATTCGAATAGATGATGTTAACCCTGTAGGGGTGTACTTCTTCACACATGCTCTCGCCACTTACCGCCATGTACACGTCATGCATATCGGCAACCTTCAAGCGGAAGCCTGGCGAGGGTGTCGGCCATGACCTTACTAACCATGCAAGTCTCTAGTCCAGGTTTATCGCCTATTCGGGTTCCATCCGCAAGGAGATCTGGCCGGGGTTTCACTCACAGCCCCAAACGATGTGTACAGGGTTCCCAAGCCCACCAAACGGGCGACGCTTGGTACACCCGGCCACGATGCCTAGTCTGTCCCAAGCCCACCTGTACTGGGTGCCACTTGGTAGATTACTAGCACAACCTATGAACACCAGAAACTAGTTGCAACTCCTCGACAAAGATCGAGGCGATTAATAAGCCGAGAGGGGTCGAGTTACCGGAACCCAATGTGTGTAGTAACTGTTCATGGATCACAAACACAGACCTCATTTCCTGAGGACGGTTTCAATGAGACAACCCACCATGTACTCCTACATGGCCTCTCACCGCTACCTTTACCAAATCGTGTTCACACACTTAGCTCTCAACAGTAGGACATGTTCACAACTTTCCAATTCATCCCCGATGAATCACACTTGACACAACTCTAAGCAATAGCAGGCATGACAAACAAGCACGAATGAGTAGGCACATCAGGGCTCAAACAACTCCTACTCATGCTAGTGGGTTTCATCTATTTACTGTGGCAATGACATGTCATGCGGAGGAAAGGGGTTCAACTATCGCAGCATGTAACAGTTGAATCACTATTGTCCTAATGCAGTAAAAGAGAGCAGGAGCAAGAGAGTGGGAATGAACAAGGGGTTTTTGCTTGCCTAGCACTTCTGAAGATAGTATAGCTCTTCATTGGTGTCATCGATCACATCGTCGAAACAACGTCTACTAAGAGGGGACAAACACCGACAAAGAAGAGAGAACACAATCAATGCAATGCAACAGTATGATGCATGACCATGACATGGCAATATGCTATGATTTGAGCTAATGCAACTAGCAACCATATTAAATGAAGTTGGTTTGAACCAAAGGTTCAAATTCAAACTCCACATGTGGTTATTTAAATGCCATTCATTTGATTTGTCCTAAACAGTATCCAAAAAATTCTAACAAGCATGAAAATGGTACAGATGGATAGATTGGATTTTTCTGATAATTTTTCATATATAAATTATTTCATTTGGAGTTACAGTTGAATTTCTATGATTTTTAGAATTTTAGCACATTTTCTGAAATAAATAAATCATTTATGATTTACTTAAAATCCCAAAAAAGCTTTATCGTGTCACCAGTATGTCATAGTGAGGTCAGCAAGTCAACAGACCATTCCAGGTCAAAGCTGACCTGCGGGACCCACGTGTCAGTGGTTGTAGCTTTAATTAAAAAGGTTTAGTTTTAAACCGCAGATTAGATGGGCAGTGGAGCCCAGTGTCAATGACAAAGGATTTAATTAGTGGGGTAATTAACCCTTGATAGTGGTAATTAGCACTAACTAAAACCCTAAATTAATTTCAGTCAGAGGCCCGCCCTACATGTCATTGACTCAGCGGGGTCCAGCCGGGGTCAAAGTGGGTCAAACCCAGTCAGCGGGGTCAAACCCACCGGCGTTAAGCCGCCGGCGAGGTCTGAGACGGTGGAGGGCTTCAGAAATCATCCACAGAGCACCATTTGATGTGTGGTTTTCTCCTACGTTATCCTGGGAGGGAGCTGCATCGAATGGAGGTGGCGGCTAGAGCTGGGATCGCCTGTAGAGGTGCCGGCGATGAGCTTTATGGTGGCCGGAGCTCAGGTGGTTGCGGGTTTGGCGCTACGGCTTGCATTCGAGCAAAGTTGCATGATACTAGGCGTTGCTACGAGCACAATGGGCACACTCACGGGACCAATTGGTCACCGGAGCAACATCGGCGACGAGGCCAGGCGGCGGCGCGATTCGGTTGGCAAGGGGGCGACGGCTATGGGGAGTAATTCGATCTCGGGAAGAGGGGGTTGGGCGCAGGAGCTCACAGTGCTTCGGACGGGAGGCTCGAGGAGCTCGGGGAAGGTCTACAGGCAGCGGAGCGGCGATGGCGTTCGTCGGAGCCCGAGGAAGAAGATGAAGCCGATGCCGGCGATGCAGTGCATATGGGCTCGAGCGTGTTAACTTGGAGGCGTGGGGCATTGCAACGAAGCTTCTAGACGTGTCGAGGGGGCGAGTCGGTGGCTGTGGCTGTGGCTGCGGCTACGGCGAGCAGCGATGACGGCGATTCTTGGTCTCGCTTGGGGCCGAGAGATAGAGGAGGGGAGGAGGTCCAGGGAGAGAGGGGAAAGTGAGAGGGGATCGAGGGGGTTGCGTGGCATCATAAGGGAGACGGGGAGACAGGCAGAGAGGCAGGAGGTGGCCGGTGCGTGCCGACGTGCGGCGGGCACACTCCTCGCGTCCTTCTGGCGCGAGGTGGGAGACGACTGGCGCTGCAGTGGTGGGCTGGGCTGCTGCAGTGGACACCACGTGAGCCAGGTAGGCCTTCCCTTTCTTCTGTCTTTCTATTTCTTTTTGTTTTCTATTTTGTTCTGTTCGTTTTGATTTAGTTCCAGCACTAAATCACTTTAGTTACTTCTGGAAATTCTTATGGGTGTAAGATGAACTAATCCTAAGCCCCACATTATTTTTCAGAATTATTGGAGTTATAAATATATTTATAGGAATTTATAACCCCAATTCAAATATTTAGGAGTTAACTCAAAGTCCACAAAATGTCATGGAAAAATTTACTATATTATGGAGGAGCCTTTAATCACTTCCAATAAATCATGAACATGTTTGAAGGGTACTTTGGAATCATTGAGGATTATTTTAGGTTGATCTTATTTGAATTAAATTGGTGCTAGGGTTTGGTCATCCCCATTTCAAGTTTCTCAGTAAGAAAATTCTAGGTCTGTGACATATTTAAAAACCGGCAATTTTGGCAAAGATAAACCGGCAAGTTCTACATCTTCAAGCCGGCTGAAAATCAGATGAGTATTTCAAGACCAATATTTTTTAAGCATTGGGAGCTGAATCAAATGAATTATTCTTCACAATATTTCTATGAGAAACCAATGTCAGCAAATTGATTATGAAGCTAGTTTATTGGCCCGGACTTTCCAGAAGAAGGAAATTACAAGGACTTAAGGATGATCGGATGCCGGCTTACAAGAACTTTTAACCCAGAGCACAACTTGTCAAATTTATTCTTGTGTTTATTTTGCAGGATCAGTTTGACATGGATAAATCCAAATTAAACTAGGGGCTAATGTCGGGGATATACCCCGCGGTATGACCCGGCCGAATGTATGACCCGGCCAAACTTGGCGACTCACCGGTGACCCGCCCTGACATGGTGACTCACTAAGTGACCCGCCCGGATCTCTCCACTCAGTGATGACCCGGCCGAGCCAGGTGACTCATTGGTGACCCGGCAGGCGGGTCAGCGGAGCGACAAGACCCGAAGGTCCAGAAAGAGGTTCATGGAAGACCGACTTGTGTTATGGTGGGCCGGCTTGAGATGAAAGCATAAGGAATATTCTCCTACAAAGGAAGCAAGACTAGGACTCCACTTGTAATAGAGTAATCCTAATCCAACTAGAACTAGTCATGTAACCCGCCCCTTCAACTTATATAAGGAGGGGCAGGGCATCCCAAGAGGGATAAGTTACACAAGTTAGGGTTAGACAGACAAGTCTATAGCTCTAGAGATAGAGCACCCTTGTAATTGTGAGCACCATGATCAATATCAATGAAGCAGGATGTAGGCTTTTACCTCCACCATGAGGGGCCGAACCTGGGTAAAAACATCGCGTCTCTCGTCCCACTCAACCCCTCTCAAGCTACCACATAGATGCGTTGGCCTCATGACTAAGCCCTCGCACTAAGGACATCTGTCGTGACAAATCCACGACACTTCTCGTAGTGCTCCTTGGTATGCTGATTATGCTAATTAAATTGTTGCTAAATTTATACCACCTAGCTTCAGATACTAGCAAAAGAAAAAGGTTTTCTATGATTTAAGACATTACTTTTGGGATGATCCACAACTTTATAAAGGAGTAGATTGTGTTATTAGACGTTGTGTACCTGACCATGCACATGAACAAATCGTACGCAAGTGTCACTCCGAAGCTTATGGAGGATACCATGCTGGAGATAGAACTGCACACAAGGTATTACAATCTGGTTTTTGTTGGCCTACTCTCTTCAAAGATACTCGTAAGTATGTATTGTCTTGTGATGAATGCTAGAGAATTGGTAATATTAGTAGACGTCAGGAAATGCCTATGAATTATTCACTTGTTATTGAACCATTTGATGTTTGGGGCTTTGTTTATATGGGACCTTTTCCTTGATCCAATGGGTATACACATATTTTGGTTGCTGTTGTGTCACATCCCTAGTTCTGGTATGACCTAAACTAGCTAGTCATATGTGCATCATGTTTAAATTTCTTTTAAATTTGAAATGGGGATTTGTGAAACCCTCAGAAATCATTCCTGGTAATAACCTAGATAAAAATTGCTCCAAAAAGGTCCAAGAAAATGTTCATGTCTCTCTCTGAAAATATTGGTCAGAGGTAAAATTCAAACCAATATTTTTAAGAGATCATAAATATTTATTTTGGCCATTTGGAATTAATGCATAATTATTTGCATTGGATATATATATATGTTATATATAATATATGTCCAAAAATTATGCCAGTTGTTGAGGAGCTCTGGAATAATACCACTAGCTCCTACAAAAATTGGCATAAGAAAATAAATTGGTTTAGTATTAGTTTTAAAAAAATGTCAAAAATAGAAAACAGTAACAAAATAGAAAATAAAGCTTACCTGGGCCGACCTACCTGGCACTGTGCAGCCCAGCCGGCCCACTGGCCGAGTGCCAGTCGTCGTTGTCCTCGCGCCAGTCGGACAGGCGTGTGGCCGACGCGCGCGCACCGCCGTGCCACCATGCCACCAGCCTGCCTGCCCTCTCCCCTGCCAGCGCGACGCGCTGGGTGACGTCACGGGTTCCGTCCCAATCCGGTCGACCTCCTCACATTTCCCCTCGCCTTCCCCCTCGCTTGCCTCAGCCATGGCCGAGCGCCATCCTCGCCGCCGTTCGCCGTAGTCGTTGCCAGAGCCACCCCCTTGCCCCTCTGTCGTTCCCAAGAGCTCTGCTCCGTCGTCCTGCATCGTCTCCATCAGCCACGCATCATCGGACGCCCTGTGGAGCCGCCTCATCCGTCGTCTTCAACATCCACCGCCGGAGATCGCCACCGCCGCCCCGCCTACCTCAACACGTCCCCGAGCTCGCTGACGACTTACCCAGAATCGTTGTGAGCCACCGCGTCGACTCCCCCTACTTCCCAGCTCTTCCACGCCCTCTGGCCCCTCCTGCCGCTTGAGCCGAGCCTCGGCCGCCGCCATGAGCTCCGCTCCAGCGAGCTCCGACGTCCCTCCCATGTCCCACCTGCCTCCCTGGATGCGGCGAGCCTGGGCTGCGCCCCGGTGCTCTCAGCCGCCGCCCCTGTGCCCTGTAGCGTGGACTCCTCTGCAACCAAAGGTCGCCGGCGACGACCTCACCGGCCTGACGTGTGGGCCCGGCCTGCCAGGTGATTAGCTTAAGGCTAATCACCATTTAACTAAACCCTGACACTGACGGTGGGCTCCTGTGCCCTAATCTTCTAATTAGATTAGTAATAACCTCCTTGTTTAACATTGTGTCACTGACATGTGGACCCCACAAGTCAGGTTTGACTCTTTTCAGCGCTGTTGACTTGCTGACGCAGGCATGATGTAGTGCTGGCGCAATTAACCATTTTCTGGATTATTTCTATTTTGGAAATTCCAGAAAATTAGCAAAACTTCTAAAATTCACAGAAATTCAACCGTAGCTCAGATTGAAATAATTTATATATGAAAAATTATCAGAAAAATTCAATCTATCCACTTGTACCAGTTTCATGCATGGCAAACCAACTTATACATGATATATAAGTGAAAACACATAAAGGGCATTTCAAATGCTTAAGTTTGGAGTTGCATTTGAATCCTTGATTCAAATGAGCTCCATTGAACTTGTTGCTGGTTACATTAGCACAAACAACATCACATCTACATGCCATGATCATGCATCATATTGATGCATATGCTTGTGTATTGATTGCCGACACCATTCTTCTCGATAGGTCCTACTCCAAAGAGTGTTCAAGAGTACCTGTCTGAAGAGCAGTGCTCTACTGTCGATTTATCAGGCAAGCAAACCCCCCTTGTTCATTGCGATAGAATCCCACTCTCTCACTCCTGCTCTCTTTTATTGCATTAGGACAACAATGATTCAACTGCTACTTTATGTTGCGGTAGTTGGACCCATTCCTCTGCATGACCTGTCATTGCCACAGTAAATAGTTGAAACCCACTAGCATGTGTAGGAGTTGATTGAGCCATGTTGTGTTCCTACCATGCCATGCCTGCCATTGCTTAGAGTTGTTTCAGGTCTGATTCATTGGGAATGAATTGGAGTGTTATGATATGTTCTGGTGCTGAGAGTTAAGTGTGTGAACACGATTTGGTAAAGGTAGCGGTGAGAGGCCATGTAGGAGTACATGGTGGGTTGTCTCACTGGAACCATCCTTAAGCACTGAGTTCTGTGTATGTTGTCCAATGACTAGCTACTACCACACATTGGAATGCTTAAGTGTCCCTCTCAACTTAATAACCAACTTGATCTCTGTCCAGGAGTTGCAATTAGTTTCTGGTGTTTGTAGGTAGTGTTAGTAGTCTACCAAGTGGCATCCGGCTAGGTGGGCTTGGGATAGACTAGGCACAGTGGCACGGTGTACCAAGTGGCACCCGGATGGTTGTCTTGGGAACCCTGCTCACATCGTTTGGGGCCGTGAGCGACACCCCGGCCGGATCTCCTTGCGGAAGGAACCCGAATAGGCGATAAACCTGGACTAGAGTTTTGTGTTGTTAGTCAAGTCGTGGCCGACTCCCTTGCTAGGCTTCCGCTTGAAGGTTGCCGAGATACACGATGTGTACATTGTGGTAAGTGGCGAGAGCGTGTGTGAAGAAGTACACCCCTGCAGGGTTAACATGATCTATTCGAATAGTCGGGGTCCGCGGTTATGGACTTCTTGGATGCTTACGTGGAACATAGACAACTTGAAGTGTATACTCTAAAATTCTCAAGACAAGTGTGAGTGCTATGGATGGCCTTCTCATAGGGAGACGGGAATGAATCCATAGTGGTGTATTGATGTGGTGATTAGTGGACTCGTGTGCGCTTTCTTACCTCAAAGAAGTTACTCGTAGTCGTAGAATAGGTTAGCCACTGAGTCAAAGTTGGCTTGCTGCAACTGATCCCCAGATTACCTCCTTGATACTAATGCATGTATGATAGGATTTGATGTAAGTCTTGCTGAGTACCTTTGTACTCACGTTGCTTAATTTATGTTTTTGCAGATGAGACTTCTGTCTCAGTAGTAGTTCTGCATGGACTTCGACGACTAGCTTGTTACCTCAGCTACGATCTTGTACCCTTGGGAGGGTCTTGTAGATAGTCAGGCTTCTCAGCCTTTTCCTTTTGTAGTTGTCTGTACTCAGACACGTAATGCTTCTATTGCTTGTATGCTCTGAATGATGGGTCATGAGACCCCTGTTTGTATTAAATGCTATGTGGCCCTTCTGGGCCTTTATCTATATGAGTTTGAGTTATGTTGTGATGCCATGTTGTACAACACATACTTGCATGTTATGCGTACATGTGACGTGTATTGCTATGTGTGGAATCATATTCACACATATTCCAGTTTTATTCCAGTTTCTTAGGATTGGCTGATCAGAGTCATATTCCAGTTTTCAAGTACTTCCGGTGTAGTCTGTTTAGTACTATCACAAAACCTTGAGTGATGATGTTGAGTATGGTACTACCCCGTCGTTTGCAAGATGTCTAATTTTGAGCATTTTACTGCCGTTATGCTGCCGAAATTGTCCTAGGAGTTCGACAGATACTAATTTCCTTGTGCTACATTCTACATCCTATAGTTGATGTTGACTCCGCCCTTGGTTATGTTTCTCAGGATGTCGTCAGCTAACCGAAGTTCTGTTTCTCGTAGTTGGAACCACGGAGATGGTAGGGATGAGGATCCTCCCGACTAGCCTTCGTTGTCAGAGTTCATGTTAGAGATGGAGAGGAACAAGCGTGAGTCTGACCGCTTGTTAGCACGTATTGAGGAGAACACTGCACATCAGTACATAGAGTTAGCGACCATCTATGACTTTGTTGGTCTGAACCCACCCACCTTCCATCATTCCATTGAGCCACTCGATGCAGATGACTGGCTTCGTAGTATCACTCACAAGTTGCGTTCTGCGAATGTAGCTGAAAGTGACAAGGTCACCTATGCTGCATATCACCTGGAAGGTCCTGCTAGTCTTTCGTGGCAGAACTATGAGGGTATGCTTCCAGCTGGTCAGATTCCTACCTGGAGAGATTTCACTGAGGCCTTTCACGAGCATCACATTCCTCAAGCCCTCATCGGTCGCAAGAGAGAAGAGTTCTATAGTTTCACCCAGAGTAAGATGGCTATTGATGCTTAAAGTAGAGAGTTTGAGAACCTCGCCCGCTATGCTACAGAGGAGGTGTTCACGGACGCCAAGAAGCAGGCTAGGTTCCGGAAGGGTCTTAACCCCAAGTTGCATTGTGATCTCCACTTGCACCATTGCAATACACTCCAGGCTCTTATGAACAAGGCCATTAATGTGGAGACAACTCAGCTCACTTACGAGGAGTCTCATAAGCACACCCATTCTTTGGGTTCTTCCTTCGGTTCTAGTTCTCAGAAGCACCGGATTTGGGTTCCGAACTCTGCTCTTCCACCCGGATATTCACCGAGGCCATCTTAGGTGGCACCTCACCCAGTTCAGCAGTATGCTCCACCTAGGCCTATTGGTAGACCGCTTATCAATGCGGGTCCACATCCAACTTCAGGGACTTGCTTCACATGCGGAGAGCCAGGGCACTATGCACGTGACTGCTCTCAAGCCAGTTATGCTCCACCCCAACCCGAGAAGCCTATTAGCCGTGGTAAGCCACGATGCAAGATGATCAGTGTCAAGTTAGCTCCCACTGAACATGGACATGTGCATCACGTCTTAGCTAAAGATGCTCATGATGATCTGGATGTCGTTCTTGGTACACTCCTTGTAAATTGTCATCCAACATCGGTTTTGTTTGATACTGGAGCATCTCATTCTTTCTGAAAGCTATGCCAGCTTGCACAACATATCATTTTGTGACATGCCCTCTCCACTAGTCATTCAAACTCCTGGATCCCAATGGCAAACCTCTAGTGTAAGACATGGTAATGAAATCCTCGTTGACAGACTGGTATTCCTTGCATCACTTATAGCTCTCAAGTCTACAGATATCAACATCATCTTGGGTATGGATTGGATGAAAACTCATTATGCCAAGATTGATTGTTTCACCGGGTCTGTTCAGCTTACACACCCATCTGGCAAGATAGTCACTATCTCCACCAGAGTTGCAAGGCGTCAACTCTATTCTCTTAATGCCAGCCCTCTTCCAGACGTTGAAGATATCCCGGTAGTCTATGACTTTCCGGATGTCTTTCCGGAGGAACTGCCAGGTATTCCACCTGACAGAGATGTAGAGTTTGTCATAGATCTTATCCCCGGAACTGCCCCAATTTCTAGGAGACCTTACAAGATGGCACCCTTAGAACTAGCTGAGCTTAAGAAACAACTCGATGAGTCCTTGCAAAAGGGTTTCATCCGTCCTAGTTCTTCTCCTTGGGCTTGCCCCGTCCTCTTTGTCAAGAAGAAGGATGGTACAGACCGGATGGTTGTAGATTATTGTCCCGTTAATTTGGTCACGATAAAGATCAAGTATCTGCTCCCCAGGATCAACGACCTATATGATCAGCTCCCTGGATCCTCAGTCTTTTCCAAGTTGGATTTGAGATTAGGCTACCACCAAATCAAGATCAGAAATGGGGACATTCCTAAAACGGCTTTTGTCACTCGTTATGGTCAGTACGAGTACATTGTCATGTCCTTTGGTCTAACCAATGCTCCAGCTACCTTCTCCTGTTTGATGAACTCGATCTTCATGGAGTACTTAGACAAGTTCGTCATGGTTTACCTCGATGATATCCTTATTTACTCGAAGAACGAGGAAGAGCATGCCGAACATCTTAGACTTGTGTTAGAGAAACTCAGAGAGCACCGCCTTTATGCCAAGTTCTCCAAGTGCGAATTTTGGTTGCCAGAAGTGACCTACCTGGGCCACGTGATCTCTGGTAAGGGCATTGCTGTCAATCCCGAAAGAGTTCAGGCCGTTCTTGATTGGACTCCACCTGAAACAGATAAACACGTTAGGAGTTTCCTTGGTCTAGCCAGTTATTGTCGCCGCTTCATTGAGAACTTTTCCAAAGTGGTCAAACCTCTCACGGAACTTCTCAAGAAAGATAGAAAGTTTGAGTGGTCCCCATAGTGTGAGTACAGTTTTCAGGAACTGAAAAGATGCCTGACTTCTGCTCCCATACTTGTGCCACCGGATTTCACTAAGGACTTTGTTATCTATTGTGATGCCTCACGACAGGGACTAGGTTGCATTCTTATGCAAGATCGTCATGTGATTGCCTATGCATCTCGACAGTCGCATCCACATGAGGATAATTATCCTACACATGATGTAGAGCTTGCAGCCATAGTCTATGCACTTAAGACATGGCGACATTACCTTCTTGGTAAACGTTGCAAGATTTACACCGACCACCAGAGTCTCAAGTATATCTTCACCCAACCAGATTTGAACCTTAGGCAAAGACGTTGGTTGGAGTTGATCTTAGATTATGACTTAGGATTACCTACACCCTAGGCAAGGGCAATGTCATGGCTGATGCGTTAAGTCGTAAGTCCTATTGCAACAATCTTATGTTGCAGCAGGGCCAACCACTTCTCCATGAGGAATTCTGTAAGCTTAATCTTCACATTGCTCCTCACGGATTCCTTTCTACCCTAGTGGCAAAACCTACCCTTGAGGATCAGATCATTTCTGACCAGAAGTTTGATAGGGGTGTTATCCGCATCAAGAGAAACATTAAAAAGGCAGTTGGTGGAAGTTTCTCTATAAATGATCGAGGTGTTGTTTTCTTTGAGAATCGCTTGGTGGTTCCCAAGAATCAACATTTATGACAACTGATCCTTAAGGAGGCTCATGAATCTCCTCTCACGATTCATCCCGGTAGTACTAAGATGTATCAGGACCTACGCCAGAGGTTCTGGTGGACTAGGATGAAGAGAGAAATCGCTGAGTTCATTGCTAACTGTGACATTTGCCGTCGCGTTAAGGCAGAACATCAGAGGCCTGCTGGCACCCTTCAGCCTTTAGCTATTCCTGAGTGGAAATGGGATAAAGTTGGTATGGAGTTCATCACCGGCTTTCCCAGGACCCAGAAAGGGAATACTGCTATCTTCGTAGTCATTGATCGTCCTTCCAAAGTGGCTCACTTCCTACCTGTTCGAGAGAATATCACCGCTAGTCAGCTCGCTGACTTATATATTTCTCGAATAGTTTCACTTCATGGTGTTCCACTAGAGATCAATTCAGACCATGGTAGTCTTTTCACTTCTCATTTCTGGGAGAGTTTCCAAACTGCCATGGGCACCCATCTTTCTTCAGTACCGCTTTCCACCCTCAATCAAGTGGTCAGGTGGAAAGGGTCAACCAAATTCTCGAAGACATGCTTAGAGCTTGTGTTATCTCATTCGGTATGGATAGGGAGAAGTGTCTTCCTTTCGCCGAGTTTGCTTATAACAATAGCTAGCAATCCAGCCTCAAGAAAGCTCCTTTTGAGATTCTGTATGGACGAAGATGTCGAATACCTTTGAACTAGTCAGAAACTGGTGAAAGACAATTCTTTGGACCAGACATGATCCAGGAGGCAGAAGAGCAAGTTCGCATCATTCGTGAGAATTTAAAAACAGCCCAATCTCGTCAAAAGAGCTAGTATGACTGTCATCATAAAGAAGTGGCTTATGAAGTTGGCGACAGGGCTTACCTTCGGTTTAGTCTTTTGAAGGGTACCCATCGTTTCGTTATCAAGGGCAAGTTGGCTCCTCGTTACCTTGGTCCTTTTCGCATTCTTGCTAAATGAGGAGAGGTTGCCTACCAGTTGGAACTTCCCCACATCTTTATCGAGTGCATGATGTCTTCCACGTCTCTCAACTTAGGCGTTGCTTCTCGGATGCCATCCACGGAGTGGACCACGAAACGCTTGATCTCCAAGATAACCTCACATATCGAGAGTACCCTGTTCACATTCTTGATCAAGAAGAGCATGTCACCCGACGTCAGAACATCAAGTTTCTCAAGGTTTAGTGGTCTCATCATTCCGAGAGAGAAGCTACATGGGAGCGAGAAGATCGTCTTCGACTTGGGTACCCCACTTTGTTTCCGCCGACTCCTGAATCTCGGGACGAGATTCTTTCGAGTGGGGGCGAGTTTTCACATCCCTAGTTCTGGTATGACCTAGACTAGCAAGTCATGTGTGCATCATGTTTAAATTTCATTTAAATTTGAAATGGGGATTTGTGAAACCCTCAGAAATCATTCCTGGTAATAACCCAGATAAAAATTGCTCCAAAAAGGTCCAAGAAAATGTTCATGTCTCTCTTTGAAAATATTGGTCAGAGGAAAAATTCAAACCAATATTTTTAAGAGCTCATAAATATTTATTTTTGACCATTTGGAATTAATGCATAATTATTTGCATTGGATATATATATGTTATATATATAATATATGTCCAAAAATTATGCCAGTTGTTGAGGAGCTCTGGAATTATACACTAGCTCCTACAAAAATTGGCATAAGAAAATAAATTGGTTTGGTATTAGTTTTAAAACAAATGTCAGAAATAGAAAACAGAAACAAAATAAAAAAGAAAGCTTACCTGGGCCGATCTACCTGGCACTGTGCAGCCCAGCCGGCCCACTGGCCCAGTGCCAGTCGTTGTTGTCCTCACGCCAGTCGGACAGGCGTGTGGCCGACGTGTGCGCACCGCTGTGCCGCCACACCACCAGCCTGCCTGCCCTCTCCCCTGCCAGCGCGACACGCTGGGCGACGTCACGGGTGCCGTCCCGATCCGGTTGACCTCCTCACTTTTCCCCTCGCCTTCTTCCTCGCTTGTCGCAGCAATGGCCGAGCACCATCCTCGCTGCCGTTCACCGTAGTCATCACCAGAGCCACCCCCTTGCCCCTCTGTCGTTCCCAAGAGCTCCGCTCCATCGTCCCATGTCGTCTCCATCAGCCACACATCGCCAGAAGCCCTGTGGAGTCACTGCCGCCGTCGTCTTCAACATCCATCGCCGGAGATCGCCACAGCCGCCCCGTCGTCCTCAGCGCGTCCCCGAGCTCGCTGATGACTTCCCTGGAATCGCTGTGAGCCACCGCATCGACTCCCCTACTTCCCAGCTCTTCCACGCCCTCTGGCCCCTCCTGCCACTCGAGCTGAGCTTCGGCCGCCGCCGCGAGCTCCGCTCCGGCATCCCTGTCGTGTCCCACCTGCCGCCCTGGATGCGGGCGAGCCCCGGTGCTGTCACCCGCCACCCCTGTGCCCTGCAGCACGGACTCCGCCGCGACTAGAGGTCACCGGCGACGACCTCGCCGGCCTGATGTGCGAGCCCGGCCTTCCAGGTGATTAGCTTAAGGCTAATCACCATTTAACTAAACCTTGACACTAACAGTGGGCCCCTGCGCCCTAATCTTTTAATTAGATTAGTAATAACTAGGGATGGCAATTTTATCCATGGATATGGATACCCATGGATACCCGACCCGGTTGGGCAAGGGTATGGACCACATTTCTTCCCATGGGTCCGTGGATATGGATACCCACGAATAGCCGGGTTGGGCACAGTTATAGTTTGTGCTCCATGGATATCCAATGGATACCCGTATGACATGTGGGGCCATATGCCAGTGAGGTAGAAAGAGCGGATCAATGGGAAATGGCAGGCAATATGCAACTGGACTCATCGTATTACTTGTTGCCTACTTATGCATGTAGTTTATGTTGTCATTTGTGAGTGAATGATGATGAGTTAATTTGATCTTTGTGAAGGCTTTATGTTGACTTTTCTATGCCCATGGATCTCCATGGGTATGTGGGTATCCAGCGGGTTTGGGCATGGGCACAAGTTGTGCCCATGGATAATTTGGTGGATGGGCAGAGGGTAGGAAGATGGGTCATGGGTTGGATTTGGGCCAGCTCCACCCACCCCAAACTCGACCCATTGCCTAGAGTTGTGTCAGGTCTGATTCATTGGGAATGAATTGGAGTGTTATGATATGTTCTAGTGCTGAGAGTTAAGTGTGTGAACATGATTTGGTAAAGGTAGTGGTGACAGGCCATGTAGGAGTACATGGTGGGTTGTCTCACTGGAACCGTCCTTAAGCACTGAGTTCTGTGTATGTTGTACAATGACTAGCTACTACCAAACATTGGAATGCTTAAGTGCCCCTCTCGACTTATTAACCAACTTGATCTCTGTCCAGGAGTTGCAATTAGTTTCTAGTGTTTGTAGGTAGTGTTAGTAGTCTACCAAGTGGCACCCGGCCAGGTGGGCTTGGACAGACTAGGCACAGTGGCATGGTGTACCAAGTGGCACCCGGATGGTGGGCTTGGGAACCCTGCTCACATTGTTTGGGGCCGTGAGCGACACCCCGGCCGTATCTCCTTGCGGATGGAGCCCGAATAGGCGATAAACCTGAACTAGAGTCTTGTGTGGTTAGTCAGGTCATGGCTGACTCCCTCGCCAGGCTTCCGCTTGAAGGTTGCCGAGATACACGATGTGTACATTGTGGTAAGTGGCGAGAGCGTGTGTGAAGAAGTACACCCCTGCAGGGTTAACATGATCTATTCGAATAGTCGGGGTCCGCGGTTATGGACTTCTTGGATGCTTAGGTGGAACATAGACAACTTGAAGTGGATACTCTAAAATGCTCAAGACAAGTGTGAGTGCTACGGATGGCCTTCTCGTAGGGAGACGGGAATGAATCCATACTGGTGTATTGATGTGGTGATTAGTGGACTCGTGTGCACTTTCTTACCTCAAAGAAGTTACTCATAGTCGTAGAATAGGTTAGCCACTGAGTCAAAGCTGGCTTGCTGCAACTGATCCCCACATTACCTCCTTGATACTAATGCATGTATGATAGGATTTGATGGAAGTCTTGCTGAGTACCATTGTACTCACGTTGCTTAATTTATGTTTTTGCAGATGAGACTTCTGTCTCAGTAGTAGTTCTCCATGGACTTCGACGGCTAGCTTGTTACCTCAGCTACGATCTTGTACCCTTAGGAGGGTCTTGTAGATAGTCAGGCTTCTCAGCCTTTTCCTTTTGTAGTTGTCTGTACTCAGACATGTAATGCTTCCGTTGCTTGTATGCTCTGAATGATGGGTCATGAGACCCCTGTTTGTATTAAATGCTATGTGGCCCTTCTGGGCCTTTATCTATATGAGTTTGAGTTATGTTGTGATGCCATGTTGTACAACACGTACTTGCATGTTATGCGTACGTGTGACGTGTATTGCTATGTGTGGGATCCGACAACCTAGTTGTGTATCCTTGGTAGCCTCTCTTACGGCGAAATGTAGTCTGGTGCTTCCACTGAGCCATGGTAGTCCGCTACAGGCCTGTTCACCGGAGTCCTGCTAGCCCAGCACTACTGCTCCGGAACACTTAGACTGGCCGACATGTGATTCACATCGTTCTAGTGTCTGTCCCTTCGGGGAAATGTCACGTGGTGACTTCCAGAGTCCTGCTAGCCTGCTACAGCCCGGATTCCTGGAGTCTTATTAGCCCAGTTGCTACAGCCCGGATTCACATGCTGATGACCAACATGCTCGATGTTGTTTCATGTATGCTTGTCCCCATAAATTAGTGCCACTTTGCTTTCATGACTAGTCATGTCAGCCTGGGTTCTTTGTCATATGGATGCTAGCGACACTATCATATATGTGAGCCAAAAGGCGCAAACGGTCCCAAGCTAGGTAAGGCGACACCCGTGGGAATATCATGCGTGAGGCCGCAAAGTGATATGACATGTTACATGCTAGATTGGTGTGACTTAGAATCGGGGTCCTGACATGTTGAATATGTTACTAAGTGGGTAGAAGCTATTCCAACTAGTAGTGTTGATCATAACACCTCCATTAAGATGCTTAAAGAAGTTATTGTCCTGAGGTTTGGAGTCCCTAGATATTTAATGACCGATGGTGGTTCAAACTTTATTCATTGTGCTTTCCATAAATTTCTTGCTAAGTATGATGTCAACCATAGAATTGCATCTCCATATCATCCTCAGTCTAGTGGTGAAGTAGAATTAAGTAATAGAGAAATTAAATTGATCTTGCAAAAGACTGTTAATAGATATAGAAAGAAATGGTCTAAGAAACTTGATGATGCATTACGGGCTTATAGAACTGCTTATAAAAACCCTATGGGTATGTCTCCATATAAAATGGTTTATGGAAAAGTGATGTCTACGACGCAACTTTATTCTTGTAGACTTGTGTTGGGCCTCCAAGCGCAGAGTTTTGTAGGACAGTAGCAATTTTCCCTTGAGTGGATGACCTAAGGTTTATCAATCCGTGGGAGGCATAGGATGAAGATGGCCTCTCTCAAACAACCCTGCAACCAAATATAAGAAATCCCTTATGTCCCCAACACACCTAATACAATGGAAAATTGTATAGGTGCACTAGTTCGGCAAAGTGATGGTGATAAAAGTGTAATATGGATGGTAGCAATATATTTTTATAATATGAATAAACAAAAAACAGCAAGGTAGCAAATAGTAAATGGGCACAAAAATGGTATTGCAATGCTTACAAATGAGGCCTAGGGTCCGTACTTTTGCTAGTGCAATCTCTCAACAATGCTAATATAATTGGATCATATAACCATCCCTCAACGTGCAACGAAGAATCACTCCAATGTTCCTATCTAGCGAAGAACATACGAAGAAATCGTTTGTAGGGTACGAAACCACCTCAAAGCTATTCTTTTCGATCGATCTATCCAAGAGTTCGTACTAAAATAACACCAAATAATTTCAGATTCATAATACTGAATCCAACACAAAGAACCTCAAAGAGTGCCCCAGGATTTCTATCGGAGAAACAAATACAAGAACATGCATCAACCCCTATGTGTAGATTACCCCAATGTCACCACGGGAATCCGCGAGTCGAATGCCAAAACACATATCAAGTGAATCAATATGATACCCCATTGTCATCACGAGTATTCATATGCAAGACATATATCAAGTGCTCTCAAATCCATAAAAGTATTCAATCCGATAACAACGAAATCTCAAAGGAAAAAACTCAATTCATCACAACAAGATAGAGAGGGGAAAATTCCATATGATCTGACTACATTAACAAAGCCTGCGATACATCACGATCGTGACATCTCAGGAGCACGAGAGAGAGAGAGAGAGATTAAACACATAGCTACTGGTACAAACCCTCATCCCCGATGGTGGACTACTCCCTCCTCATCATGGTGGCCGCCGGGATGATGAAGATGGCTACCGGAGATGATTCCCCCTTCGGCAGGGTGCCGGAACGGGGTCTAGATTGGTTTTCGGTGGCTACAGAGCCCTGTGGCGGCAGAACTTCTGATCTAGGGTTACCCTGAGGGTTTTGGAATATTTGGGTATTTGCAGGGCAAAGAGGAGGTGTGGGAGGCCACCGAGGTGGGCACAACTCACCTGGGCGCGCCTGGGCCCCCAGGCGCACCCTGGTGGGTTGTGCCCCCCTCGAGGCACCCCTAGGTGCTGCTCTGGCCCATCGGGAGTCTTCTGGTCCATAAAAAATCCACAAAAAGTTTCACGGTGTTTGGACTCTGTTTGATATTTACTTGCTGCGATGTAAAAAACAAGCAAAAAACAACAACTGACACTAGGCACTGGGCCGATAGGTTAGTCCCAAAAAATGATATAAAGTTGCTATAAAATTATTGTAAAACATCCAAGAATGAGAATATAATGGCATGAATACTTCATAAATTATAGATACGGTGGAGACGTATGATCATGCACAAGCTTAATTCCTACTCGTCCTCGAGTAGGTAAATGATAAAAGAAATAATTTATGAAGTGTGAATGCTAGAAAAGTGCACAAGTTTGATCAATGACAATTTCAATCACTTTTCCTAGCATCATAACAACAATTCTTTCTCATAAAATTTCTCATGTTAAAGTAGCAACCAATTCACATGTTAAGGTTCAAACAATGAATTCTCTTGAAACTCAACAACCTATGTTCTCAGTCACCAAGCAATTGCAATTCAACTTACTCAACAAAATTTAAGTAAGAGCTCCACATACTCAACCATCATATAGTCTTCTATGATTTCTAACACTCACCGCATAGACATGAGCAAAATGTTTCAACCAGACACATAGAAACATAGGGGCTTATTGTTTTGCCTCCCAATGTATTCACCTCAAGGGTGATGTAAACAATAATAACTCATGCTACCCATATCCGACTGGATATATGTGCCTAGATCTTTCCTCAGCACATGGTGCTTGCCAAAAGAGAAAAATAAAAGGAATAGAGAGAAAAACTTTGACTCTTTGCATAAAATTAAATACTGAAAAGTAAAACACAGGCCCTTTGCAGAGGGAATCCGAGGTTTCCATGCGCTTATTTATTTGTATGCTCAACCCCTTAGTGCAAAATAACATCATGTTATATTGCCCCTTATGATAGCAACCTTTATTATGCAGTCTGTCGCTTTTATTCTTTACCATCACAGGTTCGTACAATGCTCAATTTTCTCTTACACTAAATGATCTAACACTTTTAGAAGCAATTTTTATTGCCTTAGTGCACCTATTAAAACTTACTTGAAGGATCTTGCTCAATCCTTAGGTAGGTATGGTGGACTCTTGAAGATAAGATTTGTGTTTAAGGGTTTTTTGGATGCACAAGTAGTATCTCTACTTGGTGCGGAATTTTTGGCTAGCAAAGATGGGGGGCAAGCACCACATGTTGAAGGATCTATGACAATATAACTTCTATGTGAATATGAACAAACATAAACCATTACGTTGTCTTCCTTGTCCAACGTCAACAATTTTGCCATATAATATTTTGATGGGGGCTCACAATCACAAAAGATTTTCAAGATAGTGTATTTGCATGTGAATTTTCTCTTCCTTATACTAATTATTCATGAATTGCTTGTATGACCAATATTGTGATTGTCAAGCTTCAAAATATTTCACTTTCTGAACCCAATGTGAAGCTACCACTAGGCATGATATAATTTCAACTTCATGATATCCAATTCATTCAACAATTTACTCATAGGATATAAGTGAAGCACAAGAGTAAATGACAAGCTACTCCAAAAAGATATAGGTGAAGATCAAGCGAGTAGTTATGTAAATGGGTAGCTATTTGAGGAATCTCTCTTATTTAAAAGTTTAATATCTAAGTATTTTACTAAAACAGCAAGCAAAAAAATTACATTCCAAGCATAGCACAACTCATGTGAAGAAGCAAAAACTTAGGCTCAACTGATACTAACCGATAATTGTTGAAGAAGAAAGGTGGATGCCTACCGGGGTATCCCCAAGCTTAGATGCTTGAGACTTACTGAAATATTATCTTGGGGTGCCTTGGGAATCCCCAAGCTTGAGCTTTTGTGTCTCCTTAATTCCTCTCATATCACGGTTTTCCTAAATCTCAAAAGCTTCATCCACACAAAACTTAACAAGAACTCGTGAGATAAGTTAGTACAAGTCAATGCAAAACCTTATCATTCTCTGTTGTAGAAAATCAATAAAATTATTATTCAACATTGTATACTAAATGCCTCTGCATATTTAATACTCCTATCCTCAAATAGAGTCATTAAACAAGCAAACATATGCAAACAATGCAAACATAACAGCAATCTGCCAAAACATTACAGTCTGTAAAGAATGCAAGAGTATAAATACTTCTTAAATTCCAAAGATTATGAATATTTACCACACTATAAAAAATTTCTCAGAGATTATTTCTCAAATAGTTTCAACATTTTATCACATTCTGACTTTTCTAGGGAATTTTTGCAACAACGATAAACTTTTTGCTTTAAAACAGCAACATGTAGACTTGAAAAAGAAGCATGACAAAGGCTATACTTGACATTTTTATTGAAATAAAAGATGCAAAACATTATTCTAAATAACAGCAAGCAAATCCTAACAAAATAAAATGACTCGCCAAGTAAAACTCATATCATGTGACGAATGAAAACATAGCTCCAAGTGAGGTTACCGATAATGTTGGAGACGAAAGAGGGGATGCCTTTCGGGGCATCCCCAAGCTTAGTTGCTTGGGTATTCCTTAGATATTAACTTGGGGTGCCTTGGGAATCCCCAAGCTTAGGGTCTTGTCACTCCTTATTCTCCTCATATCGACATCTTACCCAAAACTTGAAAACTTCAATCACACAAAACTTAATGGAACTTCGTGAGATAGGTTAGTATGATAATGAGCAAACCATTTCACTTTGGTACTGTCAAAGACAAGATTCATAATTGTTCTCACACAATGCCTACTGTAGAATATCATTTTCACAATTTATATTGAGCAATATAAGTCATAGAAGCTAGAAAACAAGCAAACTATACTTCTGTTACTCCGAAACTTCTGAGAAATTAGGAAATCCTAGGCAATTTGTATATCAATCTTGTTCAAGAAGATTCAGGATTTTATCGTGCTTCTGTAAGAAATGAAAATTATTTTACTTGGTGCAAAAGATTTTTTTTCAGCAAGATCAAATCAACTATCACCATAGACCATCCCAAAGGATTTACTTGTCACTTTATTGAAACAAAAGCTATAAAACATGATGACTACAGTAGCCTAATCTTGTGAACACACAAAAACAATAGGGGTAAATGTTGGGTTGTCTCCCAACAAGCGCTTTTCTTTAATGCCTTTTAGCTAGGCATGATGATTTCAATGATGCTTGCATAAAAGTAAAGAATTGAAATGCAATGGGAGCATCATGAAACACATGGCAAGAAAATTTAAGCCTAACCCACTTCCTATGCATAGGGATTTTGTGAGCAAACAATCTATGGGAGCAAGAATCAACTAGCATAGGAAGGGAAAACAAGCACAAGTTCAAGATTTTCAACACATAGAGAGGAAACTTGATATTACTGCAATTCCTACAAGCATAAGTTCCTCCCTCATAATAATTTTCAGTAGCATCATGAAGAAATTCAACAACATAACCATCACATAAATCATTCTTTTCATGACACAAAAGCATAGAAAACTTATTACTCTCCACATAAGCAAATTTCTTCTCATCAATAGTAGTGGGAGAAAACTCAACAAAATAACTATCATGAGAGTGAAAATTAAAATCATGATGACAAGTTTCATGATTATCATTATTCTTTATAGCATACATGTCATCACCATAATCATCTTAGATAGCAACTTTGTTATCATAGTCAATTGAAGCCTTGATGTCTACTACACAACCTTCTTCTTGTAGACGTTGTTGGGCCTCCAAGTGCAGAGGTTTGTAGGACAGTAGCAAATTTCCCTCAAGTGGATGACCTAAGGTTTATCAATCCGTAGGAGGCATAGGATGAAGATGGTCTCTCTCAAGCAACCCTGCAACCAAATAACAAAGAGTCTCTTGTGTCCCCAACGCACCCAATACAATGGTAAATTGTATAGGTGCACTAGTTTGGCGAAGAGATGGTGATACAAGTGCAATATGGATAGTAGATAATAGTTTTTGTAATCTGAAAATATAAAAACAGCAAGGTAACTAATGATAAAAGTGAGCGTAAACGGTATTGCAATGTGTGGAAATAAGTCCTAGGGTTCATACTTTCACTAGTGTAAGTTCCCTCAACAATAATAACATGATTGGATCATATAACTATCCCTCAACATGCAACAAAGAATCACTCCAAAGTCACTAATAGCAGAGAACAAACGAAGAGATTATGGTAGGGTACGAAACCACCTCAAAGTTATTCTTTCCAATCAATCCGTTGGGCTATTCCTATAAGTGTCACAAACAGCCCTAGAGTTCGTACTAGAATAACACCTTAAGACACAAATCAACCAAAACCCTAATGTCACCTAGATACTCCAATGTCACCTCAAGTATCCGTGGGTATGATTATACGATATGCATCACACAATCTCAGATTCATCTATTCAACCAACACAAAGGACCTCAAAGAGTGTCCCAAAGTTTCTACCGAAGAATCACGACGAAAACGTGTGCCAACCCCTATGCATAGGTTCATGGGCAGAACCCGCAAGTTGATCACCAAAACATACATCAAGTGAATCACGTGGTATCCCACTGTCACCACAGATACGCACGGCAAGACATACATCAAGTGTTCTCAAATCTTTAAGACTCAATCTGATAAGATAGCTTCAAAGGGGAAACTCAATCCATTACAAGAGAGTAGAGGGGGGAAGAAACATCATAGGATCCAAATATAATAGCAAAGCTCGCGATACAATAAGATTGTGCCAAATCAAGAACACGAGAGAGAGAGAGAGAGAGATCAAACACATAGCTACTGGTACATACCCTCAGCCTCGAGGGAGAACTACTCCCTCCTCGTCATGGAGAGCGCCGGGATGATGAAGATGGCCACCGGAGAGGGATTGCCCCCTCTGGCAGGGTGCCGGAACGGGTCTAGATTGTCTTTCGGTGGTCACGGAGGCTTCTGGCGGCGGAACTCCTGATCTAATCTCTATTCTGGAAGTTTTAGGGTACGTGAGTATATATGGTTGCAAGAAGTACGTCGGTGGCGCTTCGGGGGCCCCACGAGGCTGGGGGGCGCGCCCTCGGGGGGGGGGGGCGCCCCCACCCTCGTGAGCACCTCCCTTGGCTCCTGACGTGGGGTCCAAGTCCATCCGGTAGCTTTCCTTTCAAAAATAACTTCTCCAGTTGATTTCGTTCCGTTTCGACTCCGTTTGATATTCCTTTTCTTCCAAACACTGAAATAGGCAAAAAACAGCAATTCTGGGTTGGACCTCCGGTTAATAGGTTAGTCCCAAAAATAATATAGAAGTGGATAATAAAGCCCAATATTGCCCAAAACAGTAGATAACATAGAATGGAGAAATCAAAAATTATAGATACGTTGGAGACGTATCAAGCATCCCCGAGCTTAATTCCTGCTCGTCGTCGAGTAGGTAAATGATAAAAACAGTATTTTTGATGCGGAGTGCTACTTGGCATAATTTCAATGTGATTCTTCTTAATTGTGGTATGAATATTCATATCCATAAGATTCAAGTCAAAAGTTCATATTGACATAGAAATAATAATACTTCAAGCATACTAACTAAGCAAATATGTCTTCTCAAAATAACATGGCCAAAGAAAGTTCATCCCTACAAAATCATATAGTTTAGTCATGCTCCATTTTCGTCACACAAGAATGCTCTCATCATGCACAACCCTGATGACAAGCCAAGCAATTGTTTCATACTTTAGTAATCTCAAACCTATAAACTTTCACGTAATATATGAGCGCGAGCCATGGACATAGCACTATGGGTGGAATAGAATATAATGAGGGGTTATGTGGAGAAGACAAAAGGAGGAAAGTCTCACATCAATGAGGCTAATCAATGGGCTATGGAGATGCCCATCGATTGATGTTAATGCAAGGAGTAGGGATTGCCATGCAACGAATGCAGTAGAGCTATAAATGTATGAAAGCTCAACAAAAGAAACTAAGTGGGTGTGCATCCAACTTGCTTACTCACGAAGAGCTAGGGCACTTGAGGAGGCCCATTTTTGGAATATACAAGCCAAGTTCTATGATGAAAATTCCCACCAGTATATGAAAGTGACAAAACAAAAGACCCTCTATCATGAAGATTATGGTGCTACTTTGAAGCACAAGTGTGGCAAAGGATAGTAGCATTGTCCCTTCTCTCTTTTTCTCTCATTTTCATTTTTTTTATTTTTTTATTTTTTGGGGCCTTCTCTTTTTTATGGCCTTTCTCTTTTTTTATTCCTCACTTGGGACAATGCTCTAGAAAATGATGATCATCAGACTTCTATTTATTTACAACTCAATGATTACAACTCGCTAGAACAAAGTATGACTCTATATGAATGCCTCCAGTGGTGTAACGGGATATGCAATGAATCAAGAGTGACATGTATTAACGAATTATGAATGGTGGCTTTGCCACAAATACTATGTCAACTACATGATCATGCTAAGCAATATGACAATGATGAATGTGTCATGATGAACAGAATGGTGGAAAGTTGCATGGCAATATATCTCGGAATGGCTATGGAAATGCCATAATAGGTAGGTATGGTGGCTGTTTTGAGGAAGATATAAGGAGGTTTATGTGTGAAAGAGCGTATCATATCACAGGGTTTGGATGCACCGGCGAAGTTTGCACCAACTCTCAATGTGAGAAAGGGCAATGCACGGTACGGAAGAGGCTAGCAATGATGGAAGGGTGAGAGTGCGTATAATCCATGGACTCAACATTAGTCATAAAGAACGCACATACTTATTGCAAAAATCTACAAGTCATCAAAAACCTCGAAACTATGTGCATTCTCCTAGGGGGATAGATTGGTAGGAAAAGTCCATCGCTCGTCCCCGACCGCCACTCATAAGGAAGACAATCAAATAACACCTCATGTTTCAAATTTGTTACATAACGTTTACCATACGTCCATGCTACGGGACTTGCAAACTTCAACACAAGCATTTCTCAATTTCACAACTACTCAACTAGCACTACTTTGACATTATTACCTCCATATCTCAAAACAATCATCAAGCATCAAACTTCTCTTAGTATTCAACACACTCATAAGAAAGTTTTATTATTCTTGAATACCTAGCATATTAGGATTTTAAGAAAATTACCATGCTATTAAGACTCTCAAAATAATCTAAGTGAAGCATGAGAGTTCATCTATTTCTTCAAAATAAAACTACCACCATGCTCTAAAAGATATAAGTGAAGCACTAGAGCAAATGACAAACTACTCCGGAAGATATAAGTGAAGATCAATGAGTTGTTGAATAATTATGCAACTATGTGAAGAATCTCTAACATTTAAGAATTTCAGATCTTGGTATTTTATTCAAACGGCAAGCAAAGCAAAATAGAATGACATTCTAAGAATGGCAAACATCATGTGAAGAAGCAAAAACTTAGGATCAACCGAAACTAACCGATAGTTGTTGAAGAAGAAAGAAGGGATGCCAACCGGGGCATCCCCAAGCTTAGATGCTTGAGACTTCTTGAAATATTATCTTGGGATGCCTTGGGCATCCCCAAGCTTGAGCTTTTGTGTCTCCTTAATTCCTCTCATATCACGGTCTCCCTAAATCTCAAAAGCTTCATCCACACAAAACTCAACAAGGACTCGTGAGATAAGTTAGTATAAACCATTGCAAAAACCTTATCATACTCTACTGTAGAAAATCACTAAAATTATTATTAAACATTGGATACTAAATGCCTCTGCATATTTAATAGTCCTATCCTCAAATAGAATCATTAAAGAAGCAAACATATGCAAACAATGCAAACATAACAGCAATCTGCCTAAACAGGATAGTCTGTAAAGAATGCTGCAACATCCATACTTCCCTAGCTCCAAAAATTATGAAAGAAAATTCCCACTGTAGTAAATTTATCATATCTTAATATTCAAAAGATTTCAACATTTTATCACATTCTGAATTTTCTAGGGAATTATTGCAACAGCGGTAAACTTTCTGTTTTCAGACAGCAACATGTATACTTGTAACATAGGCACATTAAAGGCTATCAATGCCACTTTTATTGAAATAAAAGATGCAAAACATTGTAATAAATAACAGAAAGCAAATCCAAACAAAATAAATTGATGCTCCAAGCAAAACACATATCATGTGGCGAATAAAAATATAGCTCCAAGTAAAGTTACCGATGAACGAAGACGAAAGAGGGGATGCCTTCCGGGGCATCCCCAAGCTTAGGCTCTTGGTTGTCCTTGAATTTTACCTTGGGGTGCCTTGGGAATCCCCAATCTTAGGATCTTGCCACTCCTTGTTCCATAGTCCATCGAATCTTTACCCAAAACTTGAAAACTTCACAACACAAAACTTAATAGAAAACTCGTAAGCTCCGTTAGCGAAAGAAAACAAAACACCACTTCAAGGTACTGTAATGAACTCATTCTTTATTTACAATGGTGTTAAACTTACTGTATTCCAACTTCTCTATGGTTTATAAACTCTTTTACTAGCCATAGATTCATCAAAATAAATAAACAACACATGAAAAACAGAATCTGTCAAAAGCAGAACAGTCTGTAGTAATCTGTAACTAACGCAAACTTCTGAACCCAAAAATTCTAAAATAAATTGCTGGACCTGAGGAATTTATCTATTAGTCATCTGCAAAAATAATTAACTAAATAGAACTCTCCAACAAAAAATGGCAGCAATTCTCGTGAGCGCTAAAGTTTCTGTTTTTACAGCATGATCAACAAGACTTTCCCCGAGTCTTCCCAAAGGTTCTACTTGGCACAAACACTAATTAAAACAATAAAACCACATCTAAACAGAGGATAGATTAATTATTTATTACTAAACAGGAACAAAAAGTAAAGAACAAGAATAGGATTGGGTTGCCTCCCAACAAGCGCTATCGTTTAACGCCCCTAGCTAGGCATGATGATTTCAATGATGCTCACATAAAGGATAAGAATTGAAACATAAAGAGAGCATCATGAAGAATATGACTAGCACATTTAAGCCTAACCCACTTCCTATGCATAGGGATTTTGTAAGCAAACAACTTATGGAAACAATAATCAATTAGCATAGGAGGGCAAAACAAGCATAACTTCAAAACTTTAAGCACATAGAGAGGAAACTTGATATTATTGCAAGTCCTATAAGCATATATTCCTCCCTCATTGTAATTTTCAGTAGCATCATGAATGAATTCAACAATATAACCAGCACCTAAAGCATTCTTTTCATGATCTGCAAGCATAGAATTTTTATTACTCTCCACATAAGCAAGATTCTTCTCATTCGAAATAGTGGGAGTATCATAAGAGACTCGAATACTATAAATTGTTTCCACATTAAAAGAGTAATGTTCAGAAAAAGGGTAATCGTAATCATGAAAAGTTTTATAAATATAATCACTACTTTTTATAGCATAAGTATCATCACAATAATCATCATAGGTAGGAGGCATGCTACCATCATTATAAATTTGCATATCAAAACTTGGGAGACTAAAAATATCATGATCATTAAACATAGCTTCCCCAAGCTTGGGACAAACATTAATTGCAGCAAATATATTCTCAAAAACATCATCTTCATCAAACATAGCACCCCAAGCTTGGGCCTTTTCATATCATAAGCATAATCACTCTCATCATTAATAGTATGGATAGCACCAATAGTATAGCAATTATCATATTCTTCCAAGCAAGTGCCAAAAAGATTTTCAAGATCATAAGAAGTATCATTATCTTTCACAATTATATTTTCATTAGGCACAATAGTAATAGGAGCAGCATTATTTGGGGGAGATATCTTTTTACCTC
Source organism: Triticum aestivum (assembly GCF_018294505.1). NCBI lineage: Eukaryota > Viridiplantae > Streptophyta > Magnoliopsida > Poales > Poaceae > Triticum > Triticum aestivum. The sequence goes on along the minus strand of NC_057800.1, from coordinate 275,480,570 downwards.
TCTTCCATTTTCTTTTCTTCTTCTTCACCACATCATGTGTGGGTTCAATCCTCTTTTTGGAGCTCCTTATTAATGAGATTGGTTGAATAGGAGGCTCCTCCTCGTTACCTGATTCATCATAAGAAATAATAGGAGGATATTGGGAAGTCTCTTCCCTTTCATTAGTATTCTCTTCATCTTCTATTTGCTTTCTTTTTCTTTATGTAATTGGCAATATAATGATTTTCAATACAATTCACCGCACAATACATATAAATTTTCCCTAGATCAAAATCAAGAATCTATCAAGATTAAACTTTGGAATACCCTCAGTTATACGTTTCATTTCCTCATACCCCAAAAGAAGACTAAGCTCTTTATGATGCTCAAGGGTAATCAAATTATCACAATTTTTTGATACGATTCGGTCATGAAACAATTTGCATTGGAGATTTAATTGACCATGTTCATTGCAAAGTTCACAAGGGGCACAAAAAATATTGAATTTTTCAGCACAATCATCAAGACTTTCTTGCAACAATTCAGTTTCTAAGTACTTATGCTTCTTGCAATATCCATCTTCCCTATTTGGTGTGTACTTACAAACCCAATGCACTCCACAGAAATTGACATGTTTATAGGGGACATTTTCAACACAACTAGTGCAATCATCATTAGTATCATGGATATTCAAAGAATTCGTACTAATGCTCATCATTCAAATATTTAGTGCCAAACATTTTACAGATTTCTTCTTCTAGCACTTGAGCACAATTATCCTTTCCATCATACTCACGAAAGATATTAAAAGGTGAAGTGTATGAGACAAACTCAATTCCATTTTTTATAGTTTTCTTTTATAAACTAAACTACTGATAAAACAAGAAACTAAAAGACTCGATTGCAAGATCTAAAGATATACCTTCAAGCGCTAACCTCCCCGGGCGCCAGAAAAGAGCTTGATGTCTACTACACAACCTTCTTCTTGTAGATGTTGTTGGGACTCCAAGTGCAGAGGTTTGTAGGACAGTAGCAAATTTCCCTCAAGTGGATGACCTAAGGTTTATCAATCCGTAGGAGGCGTAGGATGAAGATGGTCTCTCTCAAGCAACCCTGCAACCAAATAACAAAGAATCTCTTGTGTCCCAAACACACCCAATACAATGGTAAATTGTATAGGTGCACTAGTTCGGCGAAGAGATGGTGATACAAGTGCAATATGGATAGTAGATAATAGTTTTTGTAATCTGAAAATATAAAAACAGCAAGGTAACTAATGATAAAAGTGAGCATAAACGGTATTGCAATGTGTGGAAATAAGGCCTAGGGTTCATACTTTCGCTAGTGTAAGTTCCCTCAACAATAATAACATAATTGGATCATATAACTATCCCTCAACATGCAACAAAGAATCACTCCAAAGTCACTAATAGCAGAGAACAAACGAAGAGATTATGGTAGGGTACGAAACCACCTCAAAGTTATTCTTTCCAATCAATCCGTTGGGCTATTCCTATAAGTGTCACAAACAGCCCTAGAATTCGTACTAGAATAACACCTTAAGACACAAATCAACCAAAACCCTAATGTCACCTAGATACTCCAATGTCACCTCAAGTATCCGTGGGTATGATTATATGATATGCATCACACAATCTCAGATTCATCTATTCAACCAACACAAAGGACCTCAAAGAGTGCCCCAAAGTTTCTACCCGAGAATCACGACGAAAACGTGTGCCAACCCCTATGCATAGGTTCATGGGCGGAACCCGCAAGTTGATCACCAAAACATACATCAAGTGAATCACGTGGTATCCCATTGTCACCACAGATACGCACGGCAAGACATACATCAAGTGTTCTCAAATCTTTAAAGACTCAATCCGATAAGATAGCTTCAAAGGGGAAACTCAGTCCATTACAAGAGAGTAGAGGGGGGAAGAAACATCATAGGATCCAAATATAATAGCAAAGCTCGCGATACAATAAGATTGTGCCAAATCAAGAACACGAGAGAGAGAGAGAGAGAGAGAGATCAAACACATAGCTACTGGTACATACCCTCAGCCCCGAGGGAGAACTACTCCCTCCTCGTCATGGAGAGTGCCGGGATGATGAAGATGGCCACCGGAGAGGGATTGCCCCCTCTGGCAGGGTGCCGGAACGGGTCTAGATTGTCTTTCGGTGGTTACGGAGGCTTATGGCGGCGGAACTCCTGATCTAATCTCTATTCTGGAAGTTTTAGGGTACGTGAGTATATATGGGTGCAAGAAGTACGTCGGTGGAGCTTCGGGGGCCCCACGAGGCAGGGGGGGCGCGCCCTGGGGGGCGCCCCCCACCCTCGTGAGCACCACCCTTGGCTCCTGACGTGGGGTCCAAGTCCATCCGGTAGCTTTCCTTCCAAAAATAACTTCTCTAGTTGATTTCGTTCCATTTCAACTCCGTTTGATATTCCTTTTCTTCGAAACACTGAAATAGGCAAAAAACAGCAATTCTGGGCTGGGCCTCCGGTTAATAGGTTAGTCCCAAAAATAATATAAAAGTGGATAATAAAGCCCAATATTGCCCAAAATAGTAGATAACATAGCATGGAGCAATCAAAAATTATAGATACATTGGAGACGTATCAAGCCTCATCCGAAATAGTGGATTCATCATTAAATAAAGTCATGACCTTTCCAAATCCACTTTCATCAATATAATCATCATAAATAGGAGGCATGCAATCATTATAACAAATTTGCACATCAAATCTTGGGGGACTAAAAATATCATCTTCATCAAACATAACATCCCCAAGCTTATGGCTTTGCATATCATTAGCATCATGGATATTCAAAGAATTCATACTAACAACATTGCAATCATGCTGATCATTTATACCAAACATTCTATTGAATTCTTCTTCTATCAATTGAGCACAGTTTTCATTTCCATCATTTTCACGAAATACATTATAAAGATGAATAATATGATGCAACCTCAATTCCATTTTTTTGTAGTTTTATTTTTATAAACCAATCTAGTGATGAAACAAGAAACTAAAAGATTCAATTGCAAGATCTAAAGATATACCTTCAAGCACTCACCTCCCTGGCAACGGTGCCAGAAAAGAGCTTGATGTCTACTACACAAGTTTATTCTTGTAGACTCATGTGGGGCCTCCAAACATAGAGTTTTGTAGGACAGTAGCAGTTTTCCCTCAAGTGGATGACCTAACGTTTATGAATCCGTGGGAGGCGTAGAATGAAGATGGTCTCTCTCAAACAACCCTGCAACCAAATACAAGAAATCTCTTGTGTCCCCAACACACCTAATACAATGGCAAATTGTATAGGTGCACTAGTTCGGCGAAGAGATGGTGATAAAAGTGTAATATGGATGGTATAAATATATTTTTATAGTCTGAATAAATAAAAAAAGCAAGGTAGCAAATAGTAAACGGGCACAAAAACGGTATAGCAATGCTTGAAAATGAGGTCTAGGGTTCGTACTTTTGCTAGTGCAATCTCTCAACAATGCTAATATAATTGGATCATATAACCATCCCTCAACGTGCAACGAAGAATCACTCCAAAGTTCCTATCTAGCAGAGAACATACGAAGAAATTGTTTCTAGGGTACGAAACCACCTCGAAGCTATTCTTTCCGATAGATCTATCCAAGAGTTCGTACTAAAATAACACCAAATAATTTCAGATTCATAATACCCAATCCAACAGAAAGAACCTCAAAGAGTGCCCCAAGATTTCTACTGTAGAAAGAAAGACAAGAACGTGCATCAACCCCTCTGCACAGATTACCCCAATGTCACCGCGGGAATCCGCAAGCTGAATGCCAAAACACATATCAAGTGAATCAATATGATATCCCATTGTCACCATGAGTATTCATATATAAGACATATATCAAGTGCTCTCAAATCCATAAAAGTATTCAATCCAATAACAACGCAATCTCGAAGGGAAAAACTCAATTCAGCACAACAAGATAGAGAGGGGAAAACCCCATATGATCCGACTATATTAGCAAAGCCCGCGATACATCAAGATCGTGACATCTCAAGAACACGAGAGAGATTAAACACATAGCTGGTACCTCTTGAGCATGCGTTGGTTTTTCCTTGAAGAGGAAAGGGTGATGTAGCAAAGTAGTGTAAGTATTTCCCCCAGTTTTTGAGAACCAAGGTATCAATCCAGTAGGAGATTACACACAAGCCCCTCGTACCTGCACAAACAAACAAGAACCTCGCAACCAACGCGATAAAGGGGTTGTCAATCCCTTCACGGTCACTTACGGAACTGAGATCTGATAGCGTTAATAAGATAAATATTTTTGGTATTTTTGTTGTATAGATTGGAAAACAAAGATTGCAAAATAAACAAACATGGAAATGGCTTGTTGACGGGAAAATAATATAATGGAGAATAGACCCAGGGGCCATAGGTTTCACTAGTGGCTTCCCTCAAGATAGCAAATTTTATGGTGGGTGAACAAATTACTGTCGAGCAATTGATAGAAAAGCGCATAGTTATGAGAATATCTAGGCATGAATCATGTATATAGGCATCACGTCCGCGACAAGTAGACCGAAATGATTCTGCATCTACTACTATTACTCCACACGTCGATCGCTATCCAGCATGCATCTAGAGTAATAAGTTCATAAGAACAGAGTAACGCATTAGGCAAGATGACATGATGTAGAGGGATAAACTCAAGCAATATGATATAAACCTCATCTTTTTATCCTCGATGGCAACAATACAATACGTGCCTTGTTGCCCCTGCTATCACTGGGAAAGGACATCGCAAGATTGAACCCAAAGCTAAGTACTTCTCCCATTGCAAGAAAGATCAATCTAGTAGGCCAAACCAAACTGATAATTTGAAGAGACTTGCAAAGATATTAAATCATGCATAAAATATTTCAGAGAGGAATCAAATATTGTTCATAGATAATCTTGATCATAAACCCACAATTCATCAGATCTCAACAAACACACCACAAAAAGAATTACATCGAATAGATCTCCAAGAGAATTGAGGAGAACTTTGTATTGAGATCCAAAGAGAGAGAAGAAGCCATCTAGCTAATAACTATGGACCCGAAGGTCTGTGGTAAACTACTCACACATCATCGGAGAGGCTATGGTGTTGATGTAGAAGCCCGCCGTGATCGATCCCCCCTCCGACGGAGCGCCGGAAAAGGCCCCAAGATGGGATGTCATGGCTACAGAAGTTGTGGCGGTGGAAATAGGGTTCGTGGTGCTCCTGCATGTTTTCAGGGTATATGGGTATATATAGGAGGAAGAAGTACGTCGGTGGAGCTACGAGGGGCCCATGAGGGTGGGGGGCACGCCTACCCCCCTGTGGGAGCCCTCCTGCCTCGTGGCCTCCTCGCTTCTTTCTTGACATCCACTCCAAGTCTCCTGGATCATGTTTGTTCCAAAAATAACTCTCCCGAAGGTTTCATTCCGTTCGGATTCCGTTTGATATTCCTTTTCTGCGAAACACTGAAATAGGCAAAAAAATAGCAATTTGCACTGGGCCTTTGGTTAGTAGGTTAGTCCCAAAAATAATATAAAAAGGTATATTAAAGCCCATGAAACATCCAAAACAGATAATATAATATCATGGAACAATCAAAAATTATAGATACATTGGAGATGTATCAATAGCTATAGGTATAAACCCTCAGCCCCAATGGTGGACTACTCCCTCCTCATCATGGTGGACTATGCCTCCAACAGGGTGTCGGAACGGGGTCTAGATTGGTTTTCGGTGGCTATAGAGGCCTGCGGTGGAAGAACTTCTGATCTAGGTTTACCCCGAGGGTTTTTGGAATATTTGGGAATTTATAGGGCGAAGAGGGGGTGCGGGAGGCCACCGAGGTGGGCACAACCCACCTGGGCGCGCCTGGGCCCCCAGGCGCCCCCTAGTGGGTTGTGCCCCGCTCGGGGCACCCCCAAGTGCTGCTCTGGCACATCAGGAGTCTTCTGGTCCATAAAAAATCCACAAAAAGCTTCGCGGTGTTTGGACTCCGTTTGATATTTGTTTCCTGCAATGTAAAAACAAGCAAAAAAACAACAACTGGCACTGGGTCAATAGGTTAGTCCCAAAAAATGATATAAAGTTGCTATAAAATGATTGTAAAACATCCAATAATGATAATATAATGGCATGAATACTTCATAAATTATAGATATGTTGGAGACGTATCAAAAAGCATGTCACTTACCTCTTGAACTAGAACATAAAGCTTATTGGGCAATTAAAGAGCTCAACTACGATTTGAAACTTGTCGGTGGAAAGAGGTTATTTGACATTAGCTCACTTGATTAATGGAGAACCCAAGCCTATGAGAATGCCAAGTTGTTTAAAGAAAAAGTTAAAAGATGGCATGACAAAAGGATACAAAAGCGTGAACTTAATGTAGGTGACCTTGTCTTGCTATACAATTCTTGTTTAAGATTTTTTTGCAGGAAAGCTTCTCTCTAAATGGGAAGGTCCTTATATTGTCGAGGAGGTCCACCGTTCCGGTGCCATCAAAATCAACAACGCTGAAGGAACCAACCCAAAGGTGGTAAACGGGCAAAGAATCAGACATTATATCTCAGGTACGCCCATAAATGTTGAGGCCAATATTGTTAATACCATAACGCCGAAGGAGTACATAAGGGAGACCTACCAGAATGTTCCAGACTTCGAAAAGGAATAGGTATGTGGTACGGTAAGTAAATCGACTCCAAAAAATTTCCAATGGGAATTTTACTCCGTTTTGGAATATTTAAAAAATTAGGAAAATTAAAAGCAGTCCGAAAAGTGCACGAGGAGGCGACAAGCCCTGGGGGCGCGCCCTACCCCCTTGGCGCGCCTCCCTATCTTTTGGCCACCTCGTGTGCCCTCCAGACCCCGTTTTCTTGTGGAACACTTCTTGTGGTCGGTAAATCTCCCATAGGTTTTGATCACCATACCACGGCAATATCTCCTATTCTCGTTTCTAGTTGTTTTTCTGACAGATCTGAAGGCATGTCGTCCCTAGGTTCGGAGGGAGAGAGCTATGTAGCTGACTACATGGCAGACCCAAAGGTCTACGGGGATGTGGAGCATTATTGTTGGACCTCAGAGGAAGAAGAAGACAATGATCTGAAGGGAAAGGAAGAGACAAGTTCCGATGAAGAGGAAGTCCCACTACCCCAACCTGGGGACATGCACGCGGAGTTTGAAAAGTCAAGTCTCCCTAATAAAGAATAAAAGAAATAAAGGATTATATAATGATCTTATGTGAAGTGAAGACTTCACATATAAGAAGTATGTCGCATGAAACTTGTTGTTAGTTGACAAGCATAGTTTTGGTCATTATTGCAATTAATAAGAAGTAATAAAGAAAGAGAGGTCTCACATATAAGTATACTATCTTTGACATATTTTGTGATTGTGAGCACTCATTAAAATATTATATGCTAAAAGGTTGATGTTGGACAAGCAAGACAATGTAATGGGTTATGTTTCTTTATATACGAATAGAAGTTATATTATTTTGGATCCTCCAACATGTTGAGCTTGCTTCTCACCCCTTGCTAGCCAAATCTTTTGCACCATGTAGAGATACTACTTGTGCATCCAAACATCCCTTAACCCAGTTTTGCCATGAGATTCCTCCATACCTACCTATGGATTGAGGAAGACCCTTCAAGTAGGTTGTCATCGGTGCAAGCAATAAAAAATGCTCTCTAAATATCTATGATCTATTAGTGTGAGGAAAATAAATTTTATATGAATTTGTGATATGGAAGAAATAAAGGCGACAGACTGCAAAATAAAGTTCTTTATCACAAGCAGTAATATAAAGTGACGTTCTTTCGCATTAAGATTTTGTGCATCCGACCATAAAAGCACATGACAACCTTTGCTTCCCTCTGTGAAGGGCCTATCTTTTATTTACCCTCTACCTTAATACAAGAGTCATGGTGATCACCGCCTATTCCTTTTTACACCTTTTCTTTTTGGCAAGCACTTTATGTTGGGGGAGATCCAGATATATATATCCACTCAGATGTAGATGTTCATAAGCTATTATTGTTGACATTAACCTTGAGGTAAAAGGTTGGGAGGCGAAACCATAAGCCCCTATGTTTCTTTGTGTCTGATTGAAACTTTGATCTCATAAGTATCGCATGAGTGTTAGCAATTGTTTAAGACTAAATGATAGTTAAGTATGTGAACTTGATAAAAAGCTCTTATATTAACTCTTTCTTATGTTATGATAAATTGCAATTGCTTCAATGACTGAGATCATAGTTTGTTAGTTTCCAATAAAGTTCTTGTTTCATACTTTACCTAGTGAACGAATTGTTACTTTAACATATGAAATTATATGGCAATATATGTTGCTATTTTAAAGATGATCATGGTGCCTTCATGTCCATATTTTATTTTATCGACACCACTATCTCTAAACACGCGGGCATGATTATCGATCTCGGCTTTCGCTTGAGGACAAGCGAGGTCTAAGCTTGGGGGAATTGATACATCCATTTTGCATCATGTTTTTATATCTATATTCATTGCATCATGGGCTGTTATTATACATTATGGTACAATACTTATGCCTTTTCTATCTTATTTTACAAGGTTTACACAAAGAGGGAGAATCCCGACAGCTGGAATTCTGGACCGGAAAGGGTGCAAATTTGAGAGACCTATTCTGCACAACTCTAAACGTCCTGAAAATTGACGAAGAATTATTTTGGAATATATAAAAAATATTGGGCGAAGAAAATACTAGAGGGGGTCCAATAGGTGGCCACAAGGGTGGGGGCGCGCCCTACCCCCCTGGGCGCGCCTCCCTCGCTTGTGGCCCCCTGGCAGGCCTAAGGTGCACCTCTTCTGCTATATGATGTCTTTTGACCTGGAAAAAATCAGAAGGAAGCTTTCGGGACAAAGCGCCGTTGTCTCGAGGCGGAGCTTGGGTAGAACCAGTCTAGGGCTCCGGCGGAGCTGTTCTGCCAGGAAAACTTCCCTCCCAGAGGGGGAAATCGAAGGCATCGTCATCACCAATGATCCTCTCATCGAGAGGGGGTCAATCTCCATCAACATCTTCACCAGCACCATCTCCTCTCAAACCCTAGTTCATCTCTTGTATCCGATCTTTGTCTCAAAACCTCAGATTGGTACCTGTGGGTTGCTAGTAGTGTTGATTCCTCATTGTAGTTGATGCTAGTTGGTTCATTCGGTGGAAGATCATAGGTTCAGATCCTTAATGATAATTATTACTCCTCTGATTATGAACATGAATATGCTTTGTGAGTAGTTATGTTTGTTCCTGAGGACATGGGAGAAGTCTTGTTATCAGTAATCATGTGAATTTGGTATTTGTTTGATAGTTTGATGAGATGTATGTTGTCGTTCCTCTAGTGGTTTTATGTGAACGCCGACTACATGATACTTCACCATGATTTGGGCCTAGAGGAAGGTATTGGGAAGTAATAAGTAGATGATAGGTTGGTAGAGTGACAAAAACTTAAACCTTAGTTTATGCTTGCTTCATAAGGGACTGATTTGGATCCACATGTTTCATGCTATGGTTAGATTTATCTTAATTCTTCTTTCGTAGTTGCAGATGCTTGCGAGAGTGGTTAATGTCGGCGTTCTGGGAACAGGGGTCCCCAGACTTGCCTGCCTGCGGCCCGCAGCGTGGCTCCACCAGCGGCCCTGTATGACCCATCTTCACCAGCAAACAATCAAGACCCTCGTGAGGGGCCAAGCCTTGCGAGGCGGACGATGCAAGACCTCCTCAGGGGCGGCCTCACCAGGCTAGCTCGCGAGGGGCGGAGAGATCAAGGAAAGGGGCACCCACTACAAAAAATACACTTCCGTGATGATACATGTTTGTCACAGTAGGTCACGTTTTCTGTCATGCATGTACATCCATGACAAATTTATGACAGAATCAAGATAGTCATACTTGTGCTGTCATAGAAGTGTTCCATGACATTACCAAAATTATCATCATGGAAGTGTCCACTTCCATGATGATAAATCGCGTGTCACAGAAGTGCTTTCGTCAAGGGTGACCGACACATGGCATCCACCGTAACGGAATGTCGTTAGGCTATCAGGTCTGGTTTTCGATCTGATAACCCGTTAAAAGCCCCGACCAATGGGGATTTTCCACGTGTAAAATCATCATTGGCTGGAGGAAACACGTGTTGGCTCACTGTTGGGACATATGTCATCCACTCATTCGACCCAAAGTGCATATGATACGTCGACACGTGGCACGACCCAACAGAGGCCCATTATTGTGAAAAGGCCGGCCCGTTTGACTTGGTCAAAAGGTGGCGGGCCGGCCCACGGTAAGCCTGTTAATGGCCTGTTCACATATAGCCCATTTATAGCCCGCTATCCCAGGGCCCGTTTACGGCCTATCCGAATTAGGCCCAGTAGCGTCATCTCGGCCGTCCAATATAATTCCAGCCTGTTTTAACTTCCATCCCATGTATGGCCCATGACGTCTTTCGGCCCATATGAGGCCCTTAGTAACCCTCGGCCCCTTAACGTCCCATGGTAAAACTGGCCCGTAATGAACAGTGTATCACTTTATACCCATTAACGGCCCATTATTCCGTTGGGCCATTTCCATCCCATGTTATGTTTCGGCCTTCTCAGGGCCCATTTATTCTTGGGCTCATTTCCAACATTCGGTTACTTACGACCCGTTACTATCATTTTCTTCTTGTGAGACAAATTCAGCCCGTGGTTACAGTCGGCCCGTTTTTGGCCCGTTAATATGTTGGGCCGTTTTCATGTCAAAAAAAACAAGTTGGGCTGTTTCCATAGAGTTATCAAATATGGCCTATTAACAGACTGTTATTGTCCACGAATAGTATGACCCATGATTGGTGAAATGATGATACGCTCCGTAGAAGGCCCATGGATCCTACGGCCCGTAAAAGGCCCATGGATCGTACGGCCCGTAGAAGGCCAATGGATCCTATGACCCGTATAGAAGGCCAGTGGATCATACGGCCCGTAGAAGGCCCATGGATCATACGGCCCGCAGGAGGCCCATGGTTACAATAGTCCGTGTGTTGCCATGATTATTTTGGCCTAGTTTCCGAAAATAGGTTATTGGGGCCACTAGAAAAACACAGAAAAAGAACTGAAGTGACTACAAGCAAACAGCTAAACAAGACAATAAGGAAATAAATAAGCAAGCAATTAACGCTAGCCTATTACCGCTATTACACATATTACATCCACTGGGCATCAAAGTTCGCCACCAGTGCAAATATAGGGAACAAAGCAGCATATTACATACACTGGCCGTCAAAATTGGCCACCGGTGCAAATAAACGCGGTAGCAAAAAAAGAGCGTAACTGAAACAACTTCAGAAGAGCTCAAGAAACATGGTATCCACCATGCTGGCAATAAGCTTATCACACTTATTAGCTTTGTCCTGTTTGGCGCTAAAATCCTCCAACGCTTGCTGTTGCACTAGAAAGTATGCATCTGAATGCTCCAGGGACTTCCGCAGTCCTTCCGCTTCTTGTCGCAGCACAGCTGATTGATGTCTTTCAGCTTGTAGTTGAGACTCAAGAAACCAAACTGATTCTGACAGTGAGTTTGAATAGCTTGTGCAAGCGGTAGTGGCCAGTAACTCAAGCACTAAACCAAGACATGACTTTGGGGTTGTCTCACTGTCTTCGAGATAGTCTTCCTTAGCTGTTTTATCAGCTTTGTTGGAGACCAACATGGATGTGTCACTATCCTGAACCTTATCTGCATTACTTCCTTTACCATTGCTTAATAAGGCACTCTTCCCGAATATTCTGTCAGCATTCTAAAAGAAGAAACAAGCAGACACATAACAGGTTTAGCATGTACTAGTATATGAAACTCATTTCGGTGAACCAGTTCATTAGTAAGGTGGACAGGATTAAACTACCAAGTCTTCTATTGCCAAGTACTAGTACATAATAAAAGCATCAAACAAACATGTATCTATGTCCTATGGTCACTACATTGTCTTGCCAAATCAAAATAGAGACACGGTTCAAATCATATCAGTTCAAGACAAAGCAGTAGTGAAAGAATACAAAGCGTGGGAAACTACACGGCACAACAAGATTTCAGATGGGTACCACGGGTCTACATGTACACCAATACTATTGGCTCTGTTGTGATGCTAGTAATGTGCATGATATGAGAAGTCAACTGTATACACAATTGAAATTGAAATCAACAGAGCTATTGATAAGAGCAAGCCTGTTAAAGAAACATGCGTGAACATACCTGCTGTGCCATTGGAGTTTCGATTGGATCCTTCAATTTAAAAATAAGTTTGTATGAGTAAATATAGTGATACAAGAGCAGAGTAGTATGCACGACGGCAATATAGTTAAAAAAGCCGCGCCTAAGCGAGCGCTTAAGCGCGCCTAAGCTCTAGGTGTTGGCGAAACGCATTGCGCATAACTATGCTTAATCTGTGCATAACTGCGCATAAGCATGCGCTTTGGTCAGTAAAGCGCAAGGCAGTGGCAAAATGCACAATTAAGGCCTAGTGCTTTTTTGAACTATGATAGCAATGGAATCTTAAATTAGAACAGTTGTTCTTCAGGTTTAGGCACTTGTTCTACATGAACAGAGTATAGTAAGACGCAAGAATATAGTACTTAAAAATAGAAAATGAGCTCATAGACCTTACCACATTCTTGGTTCGGGACCAGTACAGAACAAGGCGTTCCCAGTCATCGTCCAGTAAATGTGTCTCACTAGAACGTAAGGGAATTTGATGAGTTTCTTTGCCGGTGAAGTATGTTTTCTTCAGGTAATTCCGATACTGCCACCAAGCATTCTTGAAGATAGCAGAGGTATTAGCACAGGTTACCTCATCCTAACTTTCCAAATCGGTCCTTCTTTATAGAGAAAAATGCAAAAATTTGCTATGTTATAACCATCATGGAGGTAGGATGTATGGGACAAAGCAAAGTAATTGCCATGAATAACATTACTTACACATAACTCCTGGACAAACACCTGCAACTGGTATTTTCCTTCACCTTCAGTATAATATTTCCAAGATGGGAAGATACGCACATACGATTTAACAACATCAAATGCGATAGATGCTAAACTACGACTAGCTGGTTGTGCTTCCTCCACAGGAATAGGCGTACTAACTGGTGGAGTTGGGGTTCGCCGTGGTAGTACTGTCCCTTTGGGCACTGGAGCTGCCTTACTAACTGCTCTTGTTTGGGAGCTCTGTGGTGGAGATGGTGCTGTGTCAACGGGAACTGGGTTACTATCTACTAGGATTGGGGTTAGATTGGGTGAAGCTGGTTCTCTGTCCATCGCAGTAGGGGTACAATCTGCGAGAGTTTGGGTTATGTGTGGTAGGGCTGGTTCTCGTGCATGTACAACCGGGGAGCTATCTCCACCAAGAGGTAGCACTGTTTTAGCTGCTTCTCTATCCATCACAGTAGGGTTACAATCTGCGAGAGTTTGGGTTATGTGTGGTAGGGCTGGTTCTCGTGCATGTACAACCGGGGTGCTATCTCCACCAAGAGGTAGCACTGTTTTATTTGAAGACTGTGTTTTTAGTCCGCTAGATGCTGGCATCACCCGCTCCAATTCAAATGGCTGATAAACAGGAAACATAGTTGACTGTACATACATTGTATGAGAGACAGATGCAAAAGATAGTGTGAAAAAAGAGGGCATGAAATAGTTGACATGTATATTATTTAACTAAAATGGATAGCATGACATAATTTCACATATATGATGTCTATCTAAATTGGATAGCATAGCATAACATAGTTCAAAGATATGATGAATAACTAAACATGATCGCATGACATAATTCACCTACATGTTATCTAAGTAATCATGATCGCCTCATTTAATTCACATATGTGATTTATATGCTAAACATAGGGCATTAGATATGATGTCTGAACTAAGAACATGGTGTTGAATATTGTGTATATGATGTCTAAACTATGCAATGCAAGACACCATATGCATGGTATGAGCAGTATAACCGTGCCAAGTTAGAGCATACACCTCGGTGGGGGAATAGGACTGGTCGTCTATCTCTGAATCCATCTCTGAGGAACTATCGGGACCCAACAAGACATCTGCTTCGATAGGTAGCACTGTCTACTCTGAAGGCCTTGTTTTCACTCCAGATTTTTCAATTTGCCACCCAAATGGCTGATTCACATGAAGAGTAGTTTAATGTACAAACATTGTTGACAAATGGAAATGAAATTAAGAAAAGGATGGACAAGATATCATTCAAATATATATGTCTGGTTAAACAGGATGGCATTGCACATTTCATGTATATTATGGCTGGCTAAAAGAAACGAGACTGCATAATTCCCATATATGATATAGAAACTAAACAGGTGGCATTACAGAACATGTCTAAACTAAGCAGATGACATATATGATGTCAAAAGTAGGCACTGCAAGGCAACATATGCATGATATGACTAACATCATCATGCCAAGGTAGAGCAAACACCTTGGGGGGTAAATAGGAGTGGTCAGCGGCGTCTGAATCGCCTCAGAACAGATATCTTCCTCTGTATTACAATCTGGAGAGGGGTGGCGAGGGTTTGCCATTGAACCCACCATGGAGCGATGTCTGCCTCACATTGTATTGCCGTGCAAAACTCTTCTCTTTTTCTCTACATGTTCAGCATGACTGTGTACAATATCTGACATGCATACGAAAAAAATATGGTGAGTTTATGTAAAGAGAGCATGTAGAAATTTAGAGTGATGGTAACAACCAGTGGATGGATCCAAAAATAATGATAGCAGGATGATGATAGCTTTAATTTAATAAAAAGACAGATGATGATTGCTTTACTATTTGTTTCCCACCCAAGATGAACAACATAGGCATACCCTAGGTGAACCAGAGATACTATTCATTGCTTCCTTGATATGTGCCCCACAACTAATTTAGAACTTAAGTTTGAACATTAATTTGGACCTGACTTGGAGTCCAAGAGGTGAACATGACAATAAAGTAGCAGGTAATTTTAAGAAATGCATAACATAAGCAGAAACAAAAGTGTGCGACCTCTCTTGTGGACCCGTGTACTCCTCAGGTTCATCTGCTGAGTCGATGATGGTGATGTCATTGCAGTGGGTGCCGGCGGCAGGGAAGGAGATTTGAGGCGGCGAAAGATGGTCAGGAGTTGTGATGTCTGGTTTGGTGGATGTTTATGTCGATGGAGCAGCTCAGTTGAGCTGGACGACATCGCGGTAGGAGCAGGACAAGCCACACAAATTTCCCTTCGACACCTACCTGTAACTGAAGTAATTCTGTAAGGGCTCATTTGGCTTGCATGATTCTTAAAACACAGGGATAGGAAAAACACTGGAAAAGGATAGGAATGCACATGGTAAACAGAGCATTTGTAAACATAGGATTTCTGTCAAATCGAGTGTTTAGTTTACAGGAATTGGAAGAGCAGAGGAATGCAAAGAAACATGGCCAAAATAAAGTGAAACTATATGAAAGCATGTACAATAAGAATGTTATTCTGCCACTAATGCACTTGGTCTTGTTTTCATGCGTAGGATTTTGAAAAGTAGGTCCAGGTGGATGTTTTGCTTCATTCCTTTCAACAAAATGCATGAATAATTGAATAGTAGAGTGCCATTGGAAAATTCCCTATTGCTATGTTTTTCCGTCGAACCAAAATAGCCCTAATGGATCGACATGAATGTATAGTAATAAGTGATGCAACAAGTGTACAACCTCTTTGCCGTAGCCGTGTCGACCTCAGCATCATTGGATTGGCCGCTGAAGCAGTTGAGGCAGAGGTGGCTGTCGGAGGTGTGGAGGAAGATCTGAGGAATCTGTAGACGGTGTCTAGGGCACTGCTCTGTTGTGATGGATCGTTCTGTCCTTGGAGCAGCCCCGGTGAGCCGTAAGACATCAAGGATGAAGCGGCACAAGACAGACATCATCAATCTCAAGTGGGATTCTAATAGCATCTCCAATAGATGATGTAAAATAGATGTAAAATTTACATCACCAAAAACCACCTGACTACAACAGATGAGGTAAAAATTGTTGACTCTGAACTTAACTGTCAAAACTGAAATTTACTGTGGAATCTGAATGTTACTGTCGAAACTGAACACATTGGTACTAGAGAGGCACTTGACATGTAGTTTAGGAAGGGCCTGCAGTTCATCTTCAACCTGCACCCCGCTGAGCCGCCAGCCACCACCAGCCGAACCGCCGGCCGCAGCGCCGCCTCGCCGCCCCGAAACAACTCCCGACCGCCGGTCCGCCGCGGCCCCGACCAGCCCTATAGGCCCCCCGCCCCCACCCTGAACCCTAAGATAGATAGTGGGGTGCCTATTTGGCGAGCCCCCGTCCCCACTACGGGTGGTTCTTCCTTAACTCCGGCGAGCCCCCCACCCCCTGATAATCGACTGACCCAAAAGTCGATTCAGTCGACTGAAGTGTAGCTAAATCGGAGCAGAGTAGCAGCACGAGTGAGGGGGAGAGCAGCAGCAGCGCGAGCAAGAGCCAGAGCAGCAATAGCTGGGCAAGCGAGCGATCGAGCAAGAGCCGGAGCAGCAGCAGCAACACGAGCGAGTGAGCGAGGGACAGAGCAGCAACAACAGATTCAACTGGTATGGACGCTGCCGCTGAAGGGGCCTCGCACTGGGGGAGAGCCTCCATGGAGATGTCGCTCACAGCGCCGACTTCAAGGTAGCCTCTCCATGGGGGTGCGGGATGGAGCACCGTCGGCGCCGGGAGGTCGAGCTAAGGAGAAGGTGCGATGCGATGAGTGTACAACCTCTTTGGTGGCGCTGAGTAGGCCTCGACTTCGTCCGAGGAGTCGGTGAGGATGCTGCAGTTTCGGTGGAGCAGGTTAAGGCGGCGCTGTGGGGATGGAGCAGCCATGATAGACAAGGCGATCGTCGGAGCAGCTCCTTGGAGGTGGAGAACTGGGCGGCTGAACCAGCGGGACGACGAGATGGACGACAGATCCTCATCCGGGGAGGTGGACAAGGGACGTCGAGCTGTTGCGGTGGATGACATCGTCGGGGAAGAGGCTCCGGCTGGGCGGCGGTGAGGTGGCGGACGGAGGAGGGTGGGGTTTTGCAGCTGGAGCGGAGAGGTTATGGCGGCCTGGGATTTCGAATGGCAAAAAGGAGGTGATGGGAGGGGGTGAACCATGACTTAGGGACGTTCTTGTCCAAAATGTAGCGTGTGTTACAAAAGTACCCTCCACCGATTTGAACTAGCGGCCCTTTCGGCTCAGGGTTAGAAGGGGGATTTCGCTGTCGGGATTTGGCAGCTGGAGGGAGTTTTCACACATGTTGTAATTTCGGGATAGCAAGGCGCTGGTTGTGAAGGCGCCAGTTTTGGGAGCACGATATCTGAATTTTCAGGATATAACAAGGCGCTGGTTGAATTTTAGGGACAAGCCTAACGTGTAATATTGTACTTGTATGTACCAAATCAATTCACACTTCCCTCAACCAAAAAGAAAACGAAAAAATAAAAATATTCACACCACACAAAGAAAGAGTCTTGCCCCGTTTTACTATAAAAATGCTATTCAAAGCTACTCCCTCCTTCCATCTATATAGGGCCTAATGCGTTTTTCGATGCTAATTTTGACCAAATATTAGAGCAATAATATATGACATGCAACTTACACAAAGCACACCGTTAAATTCGTCTGTAAGGTTCTTTCAATGATATAATTTTCACATTGTGCTTGTCATGTATTATTAATCTTGTCAATAGTCAAAGGCGGTCTTAAAAAACGCATGACGCCCTATATAGATGGAAGGAGCGAGTATGAATCCATGTTATGTCCAATTAATTTTTTTCTCTTGCTATATAATGCATGTAACCTACTCATACCAACATTTTAGTGCATTCCAAATGTCTATACTATCGCTGCAATTCGAAATGAATTTGAATTTGTTTCTCTATTTCAATAAGAATCTACAATCATAATTGTTGCCAACTTCAACCATCATTCGTGTATTACCTTAATAACACACCACATGATTAGTATAGAGATAGATATGAACTATCTGTACTACATGAACTTGAATTCTATTTTTTGAATACACTTGATGTTGATTCCAAATAATAGTACATTTGATGTACTAACTATATATTCATAATCTAAACCATGTTCCATACGTGTACACCGTGTTTATCACACATAGTATAGTGCCCCGCCCCCTACATTATGACAAGTATTTAGACCTAAGCTGCAAAAGCCACACATTAGCCCAAATTATGATCAATGTTCTATACATTATACGTAGTACTAGCAAGATGCCCATGCGTTCCACAGAACATCAACATGATCAAGGGGAGGCCTAATTTGCAAATATGGAGCGGGGTGTGGGTATCTTTTTTCAAAATTGCCATAGTTTCCTTCCTATCCATCAGATATAAATCGAACGACCTATATTGCAGGATGGCTGGCACACCATCATCAACAACTCCGTTTTTATAAGAGTAGAGATAAAATATATTATATGTAGTATAGCATGTTCATAACCACACCATGTGTATCACCATTATATATATTCACACATGCATCGGTTTAAAACACTATGATAAATTCTTCAAATATCCGAATTCGCTTTTTATAATGAAGTATGATCTCTATTCGTCTTTTACACCCACACAATCCTCTTATCTTTGCAGCTAGCTAGTGCTAACTTTCTCTCATGCATGCACATGCCCGCATCCCTCTCACCCTCCCTCAACATTCTCTAGCTCCATCGCGCAAATTCGTCTTTTCATTTTAGGTCGTTCACCCACGGTGTGTGTAGGCCCCCCAGCTCCTTCTTTACGACACACATCGATCGATATGCCTCTCTAGCCAGGTGTGCCTAGCACAAAACACAAGATTCCCCTCTTCTCTTATCACCGTCCATGCCTCACTCCCACCACTCTTTTCATCGATCTCGTACTCACACACTCCTTCCCCCTCGATATAGTATGACTCTCGCACCACCTCCTAGATGCATCCCTCTCTCTCTATCCTTCTCCCCGTGCCTCATTTGCTTCTAACACACACATGCATGTATACTGATCGATCTCCCAACATATACCTAGGTCGACTTTAACTATTCCCCCCCCCATCGATCGACGTTCCTCACAAGTTATGTCTCTCCTTTCTCTGACAAAGGACGATTGATCTTCCTATGTAGTTATGTTTGCTTACCACAGCCATATCGCCCCCTCATCATTCGTGCATGCCTCCTGACCCGTCTCTCACACACACGTGCACAGACAGGCACCCATCCCTCTCTTATTGATATTGTAGGCGTGTCCTCCGGTTGTCTAGCAAGCTTATCCCACCATTTGTTAGAAGCAACTCCACTACCACACCCTCCAACACTCTAGCTCTGTCTCTCTCCCAACCTTATTCCTCTCCTACACATATGCATGGATGCCGATCGATCTCCCTTAATACATGAGGTAGATCGATCTCCCTTAATACATGAGGTAGGCCTCTCTCCTCCTCCACATGTATACCAGCCATTGTACCTCTATAGTTAATTAGGCATCCCTCCCCCCCACCACACACCGATAGTCAAGCGCTGTAGGTAGGTATCCATGCCACAGAGACAAACTTCACCTGTCCCCTCTCATGTTCCAGTAGGCCAGACACTATATATCTTTGACGTGGGCACACACAAATTCGATGGCACTCTTTATCGATCGCGCATGCACACACACGCACACACATCATCCGTCTCTTCGATTCTATGGACACCTCAAGCCGATGATACCTCCACTCTCTTCTCGTGGATCCCCCCTCTATATATATGATATATCCAGGACTCTATTTCACACACATTGCATATGTTACATTTTTTGATTGACCCCACCCCCCAAAAAAACTCTCACGAACCCACACACTATACTATCTCTCTATGTTTGTATCTTTCTCACACAACCCCACATAGGTGGTGTACGTATACAAGAAGAGAATAGGTGCACCGTGCATGTACTCACGCTTGTGCCCAGCCACACCCACGCGGGTACACGGTGGAGCTCATTTCTGTACGAAATGGCAGCCCATGTGCTAATTTGAATGCGTGTAGCAGTTGTTTACCTATGGAGGTCGTGTACCACGCGTGCACGAAACAAAGTTCGACTTGATGCATTGGCGCATTATTTTTAAATAAAGTTATATCGCTCAATGGCACGTACACAGAATATAAAACAATTTTTATGGAGAAAAAGGTAGTCCGCTCCACTATATACAATGGAGCATGCCTGCCTGGTTTGTCTCTCTTCAGAGTATCTCACACAAAGTAATGGTGGCCTCTCTCTCTCTCCCCGTTGGTCACTGATCCGGCCGCATCCCGTCCGCCGGCGGAAAGGGAGGACGTGCATCGTTTCTCCGTTCGACGGCGCCGAGGCAGCACGTCCCGATATGCGGTACACGCCGTTCTCTCTAACCAAGCTCCGGCGTGGTAGGGCCTACGCCACCTGCTCGCTGCCGCAGTATGGGTAGATTCCGCCCGCCACCGCTCACCTAGTTACATCCCGACGACCTCCAGGTATCCCCTCCGGCCTTGCTCCACTGCCTGTCTTCCCACGTCACTGCATGTGGATCTTCCATAGTTCTTTTCCCAAAATGTAGCTCGTCCGGCGTATTTTCCATATTGCAATCTCGTCCTCACACCGTGTTGTTATCTTCCCTTAGGACAAGGAATATGCTTCTTTTTTGTCGTCCCATGTGTCATCAACTGTTATTTGCCAGTAATTGTTTCCTTTCTACCTCTTTTTTTGCAAACAGGGTTATCCATTTCACCTCGCTGCTATTGCAACCTTTTGGTGAACTGCATAAATCACTTTTTTCTTAAGAGTGTTTTGTGCAGTTCTACCAAAATATCACACGGGCAGCGTCTCTACATTTCAGTGCGACTGCACAAAGGGAGATTGGTTTTGCTCTATCCTCCTCATCCAACTCCGAGCCTAATCTTCTCCAACTAGTTAGTCTTAAGAGAGACTGCAAAGGTGACCGACTTCTATTTGTGTGTTTATTGTTTCATCAGCAGTCCTCTATTATCGTAATCACACTTAATATCTTTGGAACAGGGACGCTCAACTCTATTTTAGTGGAACTGCATAAAATGATCGAAATATTGCATGCTCCAGACAGCTACTTTTTCCCCAACATGCCTTGTTGATTTAGACAGAGCTGGGTGACGTTGCTGCCAATGAAAGCATGGATCAATTTTAATTTAACACCTTCTCATAACTTTGTCTTCAGCTGTGATGTAAATATTAGCTTTGATTAGCAAGGAAGTTAGTTTTTTATTGTTTCCGAAAGAGCATCAATGGCAAGACACACGAAACAAAAGCTAAAAGCTCACACCATTGTACAATTTCATGTCGCTGGAAAATTATTTGTATAGTACGTCAGTTATGTAAACAAATGCTGGAAGCTTGATAGCATTGCCAGAAGCCTCTTCGGCATCCGGGTCCATGTGCCATGCACAAAATTATACTCCATTGTTCCTAAATATTTATCTTTTTACAAATTTCAAATGGGCATATTTTAAAGTGTAGATTCACTCATTTTGCTTCGTATGTGTACTCCCTCCGTTGCTAAATATTTGTCTTTCTAGAGATTTCAACAAGTGACTACATACGGAGCAAAATGAGTGAATCTACACTCTAAAATATGTCTATATACATCCGTATGTAGCAGTCCATTTGAATCTCTAAAAAGACAAATATTTGAGTAGTCACTCATTGAAATCTCTAGAAAGACAAATACTCCGGAGTATATTTAAGAACCGAGGGGGTAGTGCACAGCCGCATGGGAGACTCAGACCAGTCGTTGTGCCACATTAATAGTGAGTAATGAGCAGTCAAATCATAAGCCCCACCTTTCCACTGTAAGTTGCTCGGAAGAAGCAACCATCAATACGCTCTTCTTTGAATCCGCTCATACTACTCCATCTGTCACTGTTTATAGAGCGCGCTTCAGAAAAAGAGAAAATCTCTGGGACCAAGGCGACTAGGATCGGCCTGAAAAATAGCATTGGTAGTTATAGCACGACGTCTATTACTAGATGAAATAATGCGTACACACATGCATGTAGTGCTTTCACCCCGGGTACACACATGCATGCACTTACTCCACTCCGTAGTACTACATCGAGAGAATATGCGGTTACCACACCCTAATTAATTGAGCATTAAACCAAACGCGTCTAACACTACTGGAAACAGACAATTTGCCACCAGTCAGTTCTTTGCCGTCTGCCAGCGGATGGCAAAGAACGTCTTTGCCATCTGCTTACAAAAAACAGACGACAAAGAACTGACAGATGGCAAAGAACCTGGTTGCCATCAGCCAGTTCTTTGCCATCCGCCAGCCGATGGCAAAGAATTTTTGTCGTCTGCTGGCAGACGGCAAAGAGGTCGGTGGGGTCCAGTGCTGTAACGACCAATCAACCCACCTCTTTGTCGTTTGCCAGCAGATGGCAAAAAATCTTTTTCGTCTGCTAGCAGATGGCAAAGAAGTGGGTGGGGCTCAATGGATGATGGAGCTGTAACGGCCCACTAGCCCCACCTCTTTGCCATCTGCCAGCCGACGGCAAAGAGGTGTGGCTTTGTCATCTGCTGGCTGATGGCAAAGAAGTGGGACTATGGGTGTGTTTGGTTTGTGCCCCCACTAGCCCAGCCAAAAATTTGGCATGACCAATATTTTGGCGAGCCATAATTATTTGGATCATAGCCAATGCACTGCCAAAATTTTGGCACAATTGCTAAGACTTCATTTGGTTTGCTACGAACTGATTTGCCAAATACTGTATTTGGTAACTTGGATTGAGTAGTGTTTGAGTTTTGCACCTTGAGCCAACAAAGGAAGATGCACATAAAAAATATTACTCCTACTCTTTAATAATATATAAAATTAATTAACTTTAATATGCTAAATAAATTAAATCAGCATGCAAGACTACTGAGACTCAGAGCCGAACCGAGAATCCAAGATAATTATGAGTGGTGTTGGCATAATTAGTTCAGTAGATATTTTTAGGGATAGTTAGTCCAGTAGTAGAAGGTACTACTTCAAGGGAGTCGAGTAGTAAATTATATTGGGCTGCCGCTTACACGGGGATTAATCCATCCAAACAACCACCTCGGTGATTTGGCAACAACCCGCGCGATTATTCCCGCCGTAGTGATTATCCTTTAACTGTACGAGACCGCTGTTAACAAAAAAAAGGAAGCTCACGTAAATAGTGGGGAGAGTCATGTTGCCAATTATTTGGCGAGCATTTTCCACGCCCTCGCCGCGCCCTTGAATTGGCAAGAATCACACGCGGGCGTTCCGGGCGGGGTGGGCGAGCCGATTTTTTGGCGTCAGTCCAAACGGCAACCAAATCTCGTTGGCGAAACCAAGCACACCCTATCTCCTCGCCTCTCTTCTTCACAAAGAAAAACTCCTACCCTCTCTCCCAGCCCCCCCCCCTCTCTCCCCACCTCTCCCAGCCACCACCGCACGGCGCCCCAGCCCCGCGTCCCCGACGCCGCCAAGCACCGCCACCGCAGCCCGCCCCTCCCCGCCACCGCAACCTGCCCCTCCATCGTTCCAAGCCGCGGCGCCGCCCCCTCCCCCAACCATAGCCGCCACACGCAGCAGCCATGGCGGACTGCACCTTCAGCGTCGGCAGCCGCCGCTCGTCCATGCTGTGAAGCCATCCCCGCCCTGCTCGCCTTCGTCCGCCGCCGTCGTGGACCGTCTCCTCCGTCCCCGACAACACATCCTCGCCCTCGTCTGCCGCCATCACCGACCGGCTCCTCCGTCCCCGACAAGTCATCCCGGTCCTGCTCGCTGTCTTCCGCCGAAGAACCCGGCGGCTGTGTCGATTCTCTGCCTCCCCGACCACCTCTTCCGATTTTGCGAAGGTGATGCCCTCTTTGCTGCCCGACCACCTCTCCCTGTACATGTTCATGCTCTGCTGCATATATGTTCAGAAAGCTGAGAACCATTTTGACTTATGTGATCTGAAGACCCCCCAACCTGCAGAAAATGTTTGAAGACCCCTCATTAAACATGCCTAGAGCTATGTGATCTACACCATTTTAGCAAATGGGAAATATGATATATGTGATGACTGCCGAGACAATCCACCGGGAGCATTAATTTGCTCGGAGACTAGAGAGTGTGCAACAGCAAGTTCCTGATTGATTCAAAAATTAGCATGAAAGTAAAAAAAGTAACACACACACACACAGACAGACAGAGTATAATCTACGAGTAGGTGTGCAACCTGTGAATCAACCAATATAATGCATCAAAAATCCTAGCATATACAATTCATTCTGATGTGTAAAAATGGACCTTTAAAATAATATGTTACACTGCTGATACATGTATTGTTCACAGAAGATCCCAATCGGTGAAAACTGAGAACCATTTTGACTTTTGCTCTCATTCCCACAGCCACACTCTACAGTTCACAAACACAGACACACCAGGTGTGCTTCTTTCTCACTCGTGTAGTTTCCCTTCTGTCTCAACTACTCTATTTTTCCAAGCAAAAATCTGGGATGAGGATATAAATCCTTTTTGTTTTGTTTTGATGAAGACACAAAAATCTTGCTAGTTCTATTCTCTTCAGTTTGTACTTTGGAGCATATCAGGAAGCGGCCACACTGGTACAATATGAAAGATCTTGCATTTTGGTATCCTAATTCACAACATTCATTGGTGGATATAGTTTTGGTTTCAAAGTATTGGTTGCAACATAAAAAATATGGAGATTAGTCTCTGTAAGATAAGACTCCATTTCCATTTTCATAATAAAAATGAGGCCGTGTCCTTTGATAAAAAAAAAATCTTGCCTATATTATCAACACTTACGGTTATAGTAGTACATATTTTGTTATACTGAGTGTCAACTCTTATATATTCCGCCAGGCTTAGTTGCATTTTAGAGTTGTCCTTGATGTTCGGCCCCCCTTATGTTTATTTCCTGGCTCCGTCGTTGCCTACTTCACATACAGATTGGATATTTAGTTGTATATTTAGCACCAACAAAACCATAAAGCTTACTATAGTCTCCATATATATATATATATATATATATATATATATATATATTTTATAGAAGATTAGATCATGTTTCTTTATACACACACAAAGAAGAATACCTTTCTATTATGATTATTTATTCATCATTATTTTAGGCATATTAGTATGGAAGCTAGGCTAGTATTGTGGTAGTGATTCCAGTTTGATTCTTTGAAATCTGCAGCTCTTTGTTTTAACTCCGAGGTTGGCGCTGATGTCATTGGTGAGAAAATTAGATGAAAAAAACATCAAAAGCCCCTCAAAGAACATCCCACGATAATACCCAGTCTCATCTTCCGCCCTTTGATTATTGTCCAGCTTGTTGCACTATCCCATGTGAAGAAGCAATCTATCTGAGAAAGAAATTTTAAGAGGCTGGCCTATTAATTTTAAGAGGATTTTTAACCCAGCTTTTTCTGTTTAGTGCCGGTTTGGCCTGCCTTAGCTTTTATATTTGAACAATCAGGTTCACAAATAGATACCAACCTAGACACGAGCTGGATAAACCCTATCTGATTTTGTTTTCTCCACTTGAGATTTGTAGGGGAGGTTGCATTGCCCGGAGGAAAGGCAGAGGAGGGTGATATTGATGATGCAGCAACATCATTAAGGGAGGCAAAGGAGGAGATTGGGCTTGATCCAGCCTTGGTCACTGTCGTTTCCTCGCTTGAGCACTTCTTGCCCAAGGTAAGATGTCTATGAGTTCTCGCCCACCCCGGCGACCCCTGGCTAGAGGTGGTTGATTACACCTGATGAGGAGAAGTAAGTGCATTTACTCTTTTTTAACCTTTTGCCTTCACGTTTCTTTGAATATCTAATCCGTTAGTCTTGTCATACTGCAGGTCTTGGAAACACGGTCGTGGTGTCCGCAGGCCCAACACGGTCCTTGGTGTGATTTGTCGCCAGAGCTTCCCGGGGTGGGTCATGTTGCCTGGTGAGGGCCAGGTTCCAAAGCTAGGAATGACCTGGGAGCACTACTTGGTTGCCCCGGCCACGCCGGGGGAGAGGATCGGCGGTGCCGAGTGCCACACGGTGGCCGACGTTGTGATCCAGACGTTTTGGGTAATTTTTCCTCTCTCGTCTACGTTGTGTTTTCTTGTTTGATTGGCAACCCTAGTGATTGTATTAATTCGTGTTTTCTTGTTTGATTGCAGACCTTTTACAAGTGTGCTGAGGGACAGGAGGAGGCCGCGGCTCGGGTTATCGAAGCCGAGTGCATACGGCTACTTCAAAACTGGCGGAACATGGCTTGGACGTAGGCTACTCGAGACTACTTTGCCTCGATTGGTATTAGGATGTCCAAGTTGAAGTGTCGCACAAAGTATCTGAGTAAGGAGAAGTACATGAAGGTACTTACCTATTCTTAAGGTCTTGTATTTAGTTTTCTTGATTTGATTCGTAGGCGTAGCGCTCAAATTTCTCTTACTTAACTTAGGTGCCCTCGAGATGGTGTGCGGATAGGCTGGATTGTTGGGAGGCATTGGTGGATGAGTGGTGCTCTCCCCAATGGCTATCCACCCACAACAATGCAAAGGATCGGCGTGGCAAAATGAGCGGTGTGCCACACCATCAAGGCAGCGTCAACCTATATCAGTACGGGGATAACTGGGTATGTGGTTTGCTTCATGATTCATTCAAATTCAGTCTTCATGCTAGCTTGAGCCCTTAACTAATACTTTGTTCCTCTCTTTTAGGCGCGGCACAACAAGACGGATGTGCCAGAGCTGTTCGACCTCTATGCCATGGCTCATAGAGCCCCTTTTAAGAAGGCCAAGGCATTCTCTGAGTCTGATCTCGACAATCCAAAGAACTTCACCAACCACGCCTCCCACAATAAGCTCGTGAGGTACAGAGACAAGGGGAAGGCGAGGAAAGGGCCGGACTTTAACCCGAGCCAGCCTATTGATCCAGAGCTGGTGATGATATCTAGTGGCGAGAGGAACCATGGCTTGTTAGCCATTGGGGATGGATTGATATGTTGTACTAGCACTCTCTCGCAGATCAAGAGGTGCCAGACGAGCTCCGATCCTGAGATAAGGCCTCGTCCACGGCCAATGGATCTCGAAATCAACATCAGTTATACAGAATTAGATACCTTTCCTCCATTACATTATGTGTGCGGTCGTCGATGATTACAATGCTAAAGAGGAGTGGTGTTGCAGGCTGCTATTGAGGAACAGAGAACAAAGACCCAGGAGCTTCTGCGGAGGAAAGGAGGCAGGCGGCAGAGAGGGAGAGGGAGACTGAGGAGAGGACGGCTAGGCTTTTGGAGGAGGAGAGGAACCGAAACGACTTGGCTAACCGGGCTATATACGAGCTCTTCGTGGTAAGTTTCTTCTGCATATTAGCTAAATCGTGCATGCAATGTTCCTTTTATTAGTAACTAATATGACTGACTTGTCAAAACCAAATGTGCAGTCCATGTGCGAGAAGAACAGTCAGACCCCTCCGCCAATGCCAGTCATTGCTCCGGCGGACACGGTGAGTTTCATTTGAATGGACATTACTTATTAGTCTTCACATTTGAGTTGCATCATGCTAATGAGACATTGCAAATGATCTTTAATTTGGTGCAGCATAACTCCCGACAAGAATCGACGTCTGCCATTGGCGCGAGCAAGAACCTCGATCCTCCTCCGTCCGCCACTACCGCGAGCAAGAACCCCGATCCTTCACCTACGGGTTGACGGTAAGTTTTGCCTAGTGCTTTGCTTAATTAGCTCCAAAATGACCTATTTAACCTAGGATAGCTCTAAAATAACCTATACTTAGCATTTTTCCTCCAAAATGACTTAATATGCTTAACTAGCTTAAAATTGACCTATTTAACCTAGGATAGCTCTAAAATGACCTACACTTAGCATTTTTTCCTCCAAATGACTTAATATGCTTAGCTAGCTCTAGAATGATATAATATGCTTACGAAATGACATATTTTAGTTCCGAAATGACTTCATATGCTTAGCTAGCTCTAAAATGACATAATAAACTTATTAGTTCCAAAACGACCTTACTTAGCATTTTTTACACCAAAATGACTTAGTATGCTTAGGTAGCTCAAAAATGACATAATAACCATATTTAGCTCCAAAATGACCTATTTTACAGATATAAGTTGCATCATAATAATCTTCACATTTTAGTTGCATCATAATAATCTTCTTCTTCTAGTCTTCTTCTTCTAACTTTCTTCTTTCCCATTTTGTAGATTTGCTTCAGATCACGGAAGGTTGGGTTGATGGAGTGCTTGTCTTTAGTTTTTGTTTTGACTTTGTGAAACTTTCTACCTATGATGAAACTGTGTAATATTGATGAAACTATGTATATGTATGGATAAAACTTGCTACTATTGGTAACATGTGTTGGATATATTTGCGTTCATGACTATTGGTAATATGTGTTGAATATGCTATATTGGTCATATATATATATATATATATATATATATATGTTTGATTTTCTATGAAAATGAATTGATATAAGAAAAAACAAAATTAAATGAGGCAATATAGGCACTTTGCCATCCGCTGGCAGATGGCAAAGAGGCCATGTGGCAGCAACCTGTGTAGCGCTCGTCTGGCCTATTTGTTCTCTTTGTCATCCGCCAGCAGATGGCAAAGAGCCTGCATCCTTTGCCATCAGCTGGCGAATGGCAAAGAGCCTGCAGCCTTTGCCATCAGCTGGCCGATGGCAAAGAGCCTGCACCCATTGCCATCAGCCGGCGGATGGCAAAGAGCCTGCAGCCTTTGCCATCTGCTGGCGGATGGCAAAGCACGCCGTTAGCCTCCTAATGTGGCTAACCCCGTTCCTCAGACTTTGCCATCGGCCAGCTGATGGCAAAGGCTATAGGCTCTTTGCCATCTGTCAGCAGACGGCAAAGAAGCCTTTACCAGAGTTTATTCAGCCGGCCCTTTGCCATCTGCTGGCAGATGGCAAAGCCCTTTGCCATCCGCCGTCCGTGCCTTTGCCATCTGCCATGCCTGATTCCAGTAGTGTAAAGTGTCTCTGATGGTGGAAATGCATTGAGAGAAATGCATCATAATGAAGCGTGCCCTGTAAACTATGACGGAGGGAGGAGTAGTATGAAGGTGCAAAACCAAGTACGCGTATGACCAGTCGGTCAATGCACCTCCTCTTGGCATATCACTGACATGTGGGACCGGAGTGTGAGCAAACCGATCTCAATTGACGACAAAATGGCAAACCCGCCGTTCCTTGAGAGAGACGAGGAGCGAGAACACACAGACGGGCTCGCACGGAGGCCAAGATATATTCGAGCATGGTTGATCGATATCATCATTACATGTTGGGCTACCTTTTTCCGCCCTTCTGAATAAATGTGTACTTTATCAGAGATTAAAAATAATAATAGTATAGAGGCTCCACCATGCGGTTCTAGTAGTAGTACTACTCGTACTACTAAACCTTGCGCTTGCTCTTCGCCTCTTCGTGAAGTCGAACAATGATGGTACTCCGCATGTTCGGTACTAGTACAGTGTATGCCTCTGGCAATCTGACACCAAATGAACTGATGCATGTCCACCGCCTCGGCGAGGGTACGTTGCATTAGTCAAAAGGCGTAAGCAAGCTTCACCTTGTCCTGCAAGCTTCTCCTCGTTCTGCTAGTTGACGGGACACACCAAAAAGTAGTGCTAGTCCATACTCCCTCCTTTCCAGTTAATATGGCTTAATCTTTTTTGCGGGTAAATGAGAGAGCTTTATTCATATATAAGCATTCTTAGGACGATCAGCCAAGACACTGGTCACTAGGAAGCGAGGTACCCCGCAAGAAAAGAAGTAGGAAGAGAGGTGTTTCATCAAACCAGCTGCCGGCCACATTCAAAGTGCAGCAAGCACGGTTCGCACAAAGATGCGCCGCAAGGTTTGCTGACCTGTTTACATGCTGAATAACAAAAAAAAGAGGAAATATTACCGAGCACTCCTATTTGTAACAGGATATGAGCCAGAATTAAGCGAGAATTGTGGCGAGTGTTCCATGCAATCAACTTCCATTATCACATGCGAGAACCCTTGAAGAGAACCAAATGTGTTGAAGATTGCTTTATCGCATTTTAAAAATATAATAAGAGTGCAGCCGCTCCTCCATCCGGTTCCTAGTACTAGTATAGTACATACCTATATAGACTATAGTAGTAGTACTAGTACTAGTAAACTTTGTGCCTGGTTGTTCGCCTCTTCGGGAAGTGCAACAATAATAGTACTAGTACAGTGTATGCTTCTGGCAAGCTGACACCGAATTAACTATTGCACGTCCACCGCCTGAGCGAAGGAGAGCTTGCATTAGTCAAAAGTTTCTCCTTGTCCTGCGAGCCACCGCGCGCAAGCTTCTCCCGTCCTGCAAGCTTCTCCTCGTTCGACAAGTTGACGGGACACAACAAAGTAATGCTAGTCCATACTGCCTCCTCTCCGGTTAATATGCTTAATTTCAAACGAGACAAATACACTGTCCGTCAGTGTATATTTGTAAAAATACGGTCAGTGGACTTCATAATACGCTCATTGCGCTCAATATATACATTTTCCAGTGTTTATACGGTCACTAGCTCACCCTGGCTGAGTATGTGTGTGCATGCACGTGTAGGTTGAGCACTTGAGCGTGACCGTGTGTGTTCCGTCGTGTGCTCGAAAATGCATGCATTAGGGCGTCGAGCATGTTTTTGCGTCCATGTGTACGTGTGACTGTTGCATACACGTAGGGGGAGTACGTGTAGGGGCCACTAAAGGAGCAGTCAAATCACACAGTAAGTAGTCGGAAGAAGCAACCATCATTTCACTCTTCAATGACACATACGCAATATAAAATGGTTGATATGGAGAGAAAAAGAAAACCACTATATATACACTAGTAGGAGCCTAAGCTACAAGCCTCCTTGCTTGGGTTGCTCTGTTCACAAGCATAGAGACGGTGGCCACACCACTGGTCACATATACGGCCTGATCCCGCAGCTAGGGGAAGGGAACAATGTTCTACATAGACGCGGTCGACATCGGCGAAGGAGAAAATCCACAGTCGGTGCGTCCCTGATACGTCTCCAACCTATCTATAATTTTTTATTGCTCCATGCTATATTATCTACTGTTTTGGACTATATTGGGCTTTATTTTGCACTTTTATATTATTTTTGGGACTAACCTATTAACCGTAGGCCCAGCCCAGAATTGTTTTTTTTTGCCTATTTCAGTGTTTCGAAGAAACGGAATATCAAACAGAGTCCAAACAGAATAAAACCTTCGGGAATGTGATTTTCTCACCGAACGTGATCCAGGAGACTTGGACCCTACTCCAAGGAGTCAAAGAGGCGGTCACGAGGGTGGAGGGCACCCCCCTAGGGCGCGCCCCCAGCCTCGTGGGCCCCTTGGAGCTCCACCGACATACTTCTTCCTCCTATATATACCTACGTACCCCCAAACGACCAGAACAGGAGCCAAAAACCTAATTCCACCGCTGCAACTTTCTGTATCCACGAGATCCCATCTTGGGGCCTGTTCCGAAGCTCCGCCGGAGAGGGCCGTCATAACGGAGGGCTTCTACATCATCATAGCCTCTCCGATGAAGTGTGAGTAGTTTACCTCAGACCTTCGGGTCCATAGTTAGTAGCTAGATGGCTTCTTCTCTCTCTTTTGATCTCAATACAAAGTTCTCCCCCTCTCTTATGGAGATCTATTCGATGTAATCTTCGTTTTGCGGTGTGTTTGTTGAGATCGATGAATTGTGGGTTTATGATCAAGTCTATCTATGAATAATATTTGAATCTTCTCTGAATTCTTTTATATATGATTGGTTATCTTTGCAAGTCTCTTTGAATTATCCGTTTGGTTTGGCCAATTAGATTGGTAGTTCTTGCCATGGGAGAAGTGCTTAGCTTTGGGTTCGATCTTGCGGTGTCTTTTCCCAGTGACAGAAGGGGCAGCAAGGCATGTATTGCATCGTTGCCATCGAGGATAACAAGATGGGGTTTATTTCATATTTCATGAATTTATCTCTCTACATCATGTCATCTTGCTTAAAGCGTTACTTTGTTTTTAACTTAGTACTCTAGATACATGCTGGATAGCGGTCGATGAGTGGAGTAATAGTAGTAGATGCAGAATCGTTTCAGTCTACTTGTCATGGACGTGATGCCTATATACATGATCATGCCTAGATATTCTCATAACTATGCTCAATTCTGTCAATTGCTCAACAATAATTTGTTCACCCACCGTAGAATACTTATGCTCTTGAGAGAAGCCACTAGTGAAACCTATGGCCCCCGGGTCTATTCTCATCATATCAATCTCCATCACTTTAATCTTGCTTTTCTTTTTACTTTGCTTTTTTACTTTTACTTTGCATCTTTATACCAAAAATACCAAAAATATTATATCTATCAGATCTCACTCTCGTAAGTGGCCGTGAAGGGATTGACAACCCCTAATCGCGTTGGCCGTGAGTAGCTATCGTTTTGTGTAGGTACGAGGGACTTGAGCATGGCCTGCTACTGGATTGATACCTTGGTTCTCAAAAACTGAGGGAAATACTTACGCTACTCTGCTGCATCATCCCTTCCTCTTCGGGGAAATCCAATGCAAGCTCAAGAGGTAGCAAGAAGGATTTCTGGCGCCGTTGCCAGGGAGTCTACGCAAAAAGTCAACATACCAAGTACCCATTACAATCCCTATCTCTAGCATTACATTATTTGCCATTTGCCTCTCGTTTTCCTCTCCCCCACTTCACCCTTGCCCTTTTATTCACCCTCTCTCTCTATCCTCCCTCTCTATTTGCCTCTTTTGCCCGTTTGCTCTTGTTTGCTCGTGTGCTAGATTACTTGTTTGTCACGATGGCTCAAGATACTACCAAATTGTGTGACTTCACCAATACCAATAATAATAATTTCCTTAGCACTTCGATTGCTCCTCTTGCCAATACTGAATCTTGTGAAATCAATACTGCTTTGTTGAATCTTGTTATGAAAGATCAATTCGCCGGCCTTCCTAGTGAAGATGCCGCTACCCATTTGAATAGCTTCGTTGATTTATGTGATATGCAAAAGAAAAAAGATGTTGATAATGATGTCATTAAATTGAAGTTGTTTCCTTTTTCACTTAGAGATCATGCTAAGGCTTGGTTTTCACTTTGCCTAAAAATAGTATTGATTCTTGGAAAAAGTGCAAAGATGCTTTTATCTCTAAGTATTTCCCTCCCGTTAAGATCATATCTCTTAGAAACGATATTATGAACTTTAAACAACTTGATCATGAACATGTTGCACAAGCTTGGGAGAGAATGAAATTAATGATACGTAATTGTCCTACTCATGGTTTGAATTTGTGGATGATTATACAATTTTTTATGCCGGATTGAATTTTGCTTCTAGAAATCTTTTAGATTCGGCCGCGGGAGGCACTTTCTTGGAAATTACTTTAGGAGATGCTACTAAACTCCTATATAATATTATGGTTAATTATTCTCAATGGCATACTGAAAGATCTTCTAATAAAAAAGTGCATGCAATAGAAGAAATCAATGTGTTGAGTGGAAAGATGGATGAACTTATGAAATTATTTGCTACTAAGAGTGTTTCTTCTGATCCTAATGATATGCCTTTGTCTACTTTGATTGAGAATAACAATGAATCTATGGATGTGAATTTTGTTGGTAGGAATAATTTTGGTAACAATGCTTATAGAGGGAATTTTAATCCTATGCCATATCCTAGTAACCCTTCTAATAATTATGGGAATTCCTACAACAACTCTTATGGAAATTATAATAAGATGCCCTCTGAATTTGAGAATAGTATTAAAGAGTTTATGAATTCACAAAAGAATTTTAATGCTTTGCTTGAAGAGAAATTGCTTAAAGTTGATGATTTGGCTAGGACCGTTGATAGAATTTCTCTCGAGGTTGATTCTTTAAAGCTTAGATCTATTCCTCCTAAGCATGATATCAATGAGTCTCTCAAAGCCATGAGAATTTCCATTGATGAGTGCAAGGAAAGAACCGCTAGGATGCGTGCCTCCAAAGATGCCTTTATTAAAGCGTGTTCTTCCAGTTCCTATGAAAATCAAGATGAAGATCTAAAAGTTATTGATGTGTCTCCTATTAAATCTTTGTTTTGTAATATGAATCTTTATGAAACTGAATATGATCTTCCTTTACCTAGAAGGCGTTCTAAAATTTCGGAGTATTTAGATCTTTATGATGAAATTAATAAAAGTGGAATTGAAAGAAATAAAAATCTAGATGTTGCTAAACCCACTATATTGAATTTCAAGGAATTTAATTCCTTGTTGCAATCCATGCTAAATTCTCCACATGCTTATAGTCAAAATAAAGCCTTCACCGAACATATTGTTGATGCCTTGATGCAATCTTATGAAGAAAAACTTGAGTTGAAAGTTTCTATCCCTAGAAAACTCTATGATGAGTGGGAACCAACTATTAAAATTAAAATTAAAGATCATGAGTTTTATTCTTTGTGTGATTTGGGTGCCAGTGTCTCCACTATCCCCAAAACTTTGTGTGATTCACTAGATTTCCGCGATTTTGATGATTGCTCTCTAAACTTGCATCTTGCGGATTCTACTATTAAGAAACCTATGGGAAGGATTAATGATGTTCTTATTGTTTCAAATAGGAACTATGTGCCCATAGATTTCATTGTTCTTGATATAGATTGCAATCCTTCTTGCCCTATTATTCTTGGTAGACCTTTCCTTAGAATGGTTGGTGCGATTATTGATATGAAGGAAGGAAATATTAGATTTAAATTTCCATTAAAAAAGGGCATGGAACACTTTCCAAGAAAGAAAATAAAATTTCCATATGAAACTATCATGAGAGCCGCTTATGGATTGCCCACCAAAGATGGCAATACCTAGATCTATTCTTGCTTGTTATGCCTAGCTAGGGGCGTTAAACGATAGCGCTTGTTGGGAGGCAACCCAATTTTATTTTTATTCCTTGCTTTTTGCTCCTATTTAGTAATAAATAAATTATCTAGCCTCTGTTTTGGTTGTGTTTTTCGTGTTTAATTAGTGTTTGTGCCAAGTATAACCGTTGGGAAGACTTGGGGAAAGTCTTGTTGAACTTGCTGTAAAAAACAGAAACTTTAGCGCTCACGAGAACTCTGTCATTTTTATTTGGAGAGTGATATTTAGTTAATTATTTTTGCAGATGATTAATAGATAAATTCCTCACGTCCAGAAATTTATTTTAGAATTTTTGGGGTTCCAGATCTTGCGCTAGCTACAGATCACTACAGACTGTTCTGTTTTTGACAGATTCTGTTTTTCGTGTGTTGTTTGCTTATTTTGATGAATCTATGGCTAGTAAAATAGTTTATAATCCATATAGAAGTTGGAATACAGTAGGTTTAACACCAATATAAATAAATAATGAGTTCATTACAGTACCTTGAAGTGGTCTTTTGTTTTTTTTCGCTAACGGAGCTCACGAGTTTTCTACCTTAAGTTTTGTGTTGTGAAGTTTTCGAGTTTTGGGTAGGGATTTGATGGATTATGGAACGAGGAGTGGCAAGAGCCTAAGCTTGGGGATCCCATGGCACCCCCAAGATAATCTAAGGACACCTAAAAGCCAAAGCTTGGGGATGCCCCGGAAGGCATCCCCTCTTTCGTCTACTTCTATCGGTAACTTTACTTGGAGCTATATTTTTATTCACCAACATGATATGTGTTTTGCTTGGAGCGTCTTGTATTATTTGTGTCTTTGTTTTTTAGTGTGCCACAATAATCCTTGCTGTACACACCTTTTGAGAGAGCCATACATGAATTAAAATTTGATAGAATACTCTATGTGCTTCACTTATATCTTTTGAGCTATGTAGTTTTGCTCTATGTGCTTCACTTATATCTTTTCAGCTAAGTAGTCTTGCTCTATGTGCTTCACTTATATCTTTGGAGCTATGTAATTTTTCTCTATGTGCTTCACTTAGATCTTTTAGAGCACGGTGGTGGATTTGTTTTAAAGAAACTATTGATCTCTCATGCTTCACTTAAACTATTTTGGAGTCTCTTAGTAGCATGGTAATTTGCTTAATAATAATGTTCTTGGTATTCAAGATTTGTGAAACTTTCTTTTGAGTGTGTTGAATACTAAGAAAGGATTGAAGCATGATAATTGTTTTAATATATGGAGGTGATAATATTAAAGTCATGCTAGTTGAGTAGTTGTGAATTTAAAGAATACTTGTGTTGAAGCTTGTGATTCCCGTAGCATGCACGTATGGTGAACCGTTATGTGATGAAGTCGGAGCATGATTTATTTATTGATTATCTTCCTTATGAGTGGCGGTCGGGGACGGGCGATGGTCTTTTCCTACCAATCTATCCCCCTAGGAGCATGCACGTAATACTTTGCTTTGATAACTTCTAGATTTTTGCAATAAGTATATGAGTTCTTTATGACTAATGTTGAGTCCATGTATTATACACACTCTCTGTTGGAAATATGCCCTAGAGGCAATAATAAATTGATTATTATTATATTTCCTTGTTCATGATAATCGTTTATTATCCATGCTAGAATTGTATTGATAGGAAACTCAGATACATGTGTGGATACATAGACAACACCATGTCCCTAGTAAGCCTCTAGTTGACTAGCTCGTTAATCAATAGATGGTTACGGTTTCCTGACCATGGACATTGGATGTCGTTGATAACGGGATCACATCATTAGGAGAATGATGTGATGGACAAGACCCAATCCTAAGCCTAGCACAAGATCATGTAGTTCGTATGCTAAAGCTTTTCTAATGTCAAGTATCATTTCCTTAGACCATGAGATTGTGCAACTCCCGGATACCGTAGGAGTGCTTTGGGTGTGCCAAACGTCACAACGTAACTGGGTGGCTATAAAGGTACACTACGGGTATCTCTGAAAGTGTCTGTTGGGTTGGCACGAATCGAGATTGGGATTTTGTCACTCCGTGTAAACGGAGAGGTATCTCTGGGCCCACTCGGTAGGACATCATCATAATGTGCACAATGTGACCAAGGGGTTGATCACGGGATGATGTGTTACGGAACGAGTAAAGAGACTTGCCGGTAACGAGATTGAACAAGGTATCGGTATACCGACGATCGAATCTCGGGCAAGTACCATACCGCTAGACAAAGGGAATTGTATACGGGATTGATTGAGTCCTTGACATCGTGGTTCATCCGATGAGATCATCGTGGAACATGTGGGAGCCAACATGGGTATCCAGATCCCGCTGTTGGTTATTGACCGGAGAACATCTCGGTCATGTCTGCATGTCTCCCGAACCCGTAGGGTCTACACACTTAAGGTTCGATGACGCTAGGGTTATAAAGGAAGTTTGTATGTGGTTACCGAATGTTGTTCGGAGTCCCGGATGAGATCCCGGACGTCACGAGGAGTTCCGGAATGGTCCGGAGGTAAAGATTTATATATAGGAAGTCCTGTTTCGGCCATCGGGACAAGTTTCGGGGTCATCGGTATTGTACCGGGACCACCGGAAGGGTCCCGGGGGCCCACCGGGTGGGGCCACCTGCCCCGGGGGGCCACATGGGCTGTAGGGGGTGCGCCTTGGCCTACATGGGCCAAGGGCACCAGCCCCTAGAGGCCCATGCGCCAAGATAAAGGAAAAAGGGGAGAGTCCTAAAGGGGGAAGGCACCTCCGAGGTGCCTTGGGGAGGATGGACTCCTCCCCCCCTTAGCCGCACCCCTTCCTTGGAGGAAGGGGCAAGGCTGCGCCTCCCCCTCTCCCTTGCCCTATATATAGTGGGGAAAGGGAGGAGGCAATCCATACCTAAGGCCCTTGGTTGCCTCCCTCCCTCCCGTGACACATCTCCTCTCCCGTAGGTGCTCGGCGA
Organism: Triticum aestivum; assembly: GCF_018294505.1. Lineage (NCBI taxonomy): Eukaryota > Viridiplantae > Streptophyta > Magnoliopsida > Poales > Poaceae > Triticum > Triticum aestivum. The sequence goes on along the minus strand of NC_057800.1, from coordinate 275,442,584 downwards.
AGCCCTGCAGGATTGCCACGCTCCTCCATCACCACCACGCCGTTGTGCTGCTGCTGGATGGAGTCTTCCTCAACCTCTCCCTCTCTCCTTGCTGGATCAAGGCGTGGGAGACATCGTCGAGCTGTACGTGTGTTGAACGCGGAGGTGCCGTCCGTTCGGCACTAGGATCATCGGTGATCTGAATCACGACGAGTACGACTCCATCAACCCCGTTCACTTGAACGCTTCCGCTTAGCGATCTACAAGGGTATGTAGATGCACTCTCCTTTCTACTCGTTGCTGGTCTCTCCATAGATAGATCTTGGTGATACGTAGGAAAATTTTTGAATTTCTGCTACGTTCCCCAACAGTGGCATCATGAGCTAGGTCTATTGCGTAGATTCTTTGCACGAGTAGAACACAAAGTAGTTGTGGGCGTCGATATTGTTCAATATGCTTGCCGTTACTAGTCTTATCTTGATTCGGCGGCATCGTGGGATGAAGCGGCCCGGACCAACCTTACACGTACGCTTACGTGAGACCGGTTCCACCGACAAACATGCACTAGTTGCATAAGGTGGCTGGCGGGTGTCTGTCTCTCCCACTTTAGTCGGATCGGATTCGATGAAAAGGGTCCTTATGAAGGGTAAATAGCAATTGGCATATCACGTTGTGGTTCATGCGTAGGTAAGAAACGTTCTTGCTAGAAACCCATAGCAGCCACGTAAAACATGCAAACAACAATTAGAGGACGTCTAACTTGTTTTTGCAGGGTATGCTATGTGATGTGATATGGCCAAAAAGGATGTGATGAATGATATATGTGATGTATGAGATTGATCATGTTCTTGTAATAGGAATCACGACTTGCATGTCGATGAGTATGACAACCGGCAGGAGCCATAGGAGTTGTCTTTATTTATTTGTGACCTGCGTGTCAACTTAAACGTCATGTAATTACTTTACTTTATTGCTAACCGTTAGCCATAGTAGTAGAAGTAATAGTTGGCGAGGCAACTTCATGAAGACACGATGATGGAGATCATGATGATGGAGATCATGGTGTCATGCCGGTGACGATGATGATCATGGAGCCCCGAAGATGGAGATCAAAAGGAGCAAAGTGATGATGGCCATATCATGTCACTATTTGATTGCATGTGATGTTTATCATGTTTATACATCTTATTTGCTTAGAACGACGGTAGTAAATAAGATGATCCCTTACAACAATTTCAAGAAGTGTTCTCCCCTAACTGTGCACCGTTGCGACAGTTCGCTGTTTCAAAACATCACGTGATGATCGGGTGTTTTATTCAGACGTTCAAATACAACGGGTGTTGACGAGCCTAGCATGTACAGACATGGCCTCGGAACACACGCGAAACACTTAGGGTTAACTTGACGAGCCTAGCATGTACAGACATGGCCTCGGAACACGGAGACCGAAAGGTCGAGCATGAGTCGTATAGAAGATACGATCAACATGAAGATGTTCACCGATGATGACTAGTCCGTCTCACGTGATGATCGGACACGGCCTAGTTTGACTCGGATCATGTAATCACTTAGATGACTAGAGGGATGTCTATCTGAGTGGGAGTTCATAAGATGAACTTAATTATCCTGAACATAGTCAAAAGGTTTTTGCAAATTATGTCGTAGCTCACGCTATAGTTCTACTGTTTAGATATGTTCCTAGAGAAAAATTAGTTGAAAGTTGATAGTAGCAATTATGCGGACTAGGTCCGTAAACTGAGGATTGTCCTCATTGCTTCATAGAAGGCTTATGTCCTTAATGCACCGCTCAGTGTGCTGAACCTCGAACGTTGTCTGTGGTTGTTGCGAACATCTGACATACACGTTTTGATAACTACGTGATAGTTCAGTTAAACGGTTTAGAGTTGAGGCACCAAAGACGTTTTTGAAACATCGCGAAACATATGAGATGTTTTGAGGGCTGAAATTGGGATTTCAGGCTCGTGCCCATGTCAAGAGGTATAAGACCTCCGATGACTTTCTTAACCTGCAAACTAAGGAGAAAAGCTCAATTGTTGAGCTTGTGCTCAGATTGTCTGAGTACAACAATCATTTGAATCGAGTGGGAGTTGATCTTCCAGATAAGACAGTGATGGTTCTCCAAAGTCATTGCCACCAAGCTGTTAGAGCTTCGTGATGAACTATAACATATCAGGGATAGATATGATGATCCTTGAGGTATTCGCGATGTTTGACACCGCGAAAGTAGAAATCAAGAAGGAGCATCAATTGTTGATGGTTGGTGAAACCACTAGTTTCAAGAAGGGCAAGGGCAAGAAGGGATACTTCATGAAACGGCAAATCAGCTGCTGCTCTAGTGAAGAAACCCAAGGTAAAACCCAAACCCGAGACTAAGTGCTTCTGTAATAAGGGGAACAACCACTAGAGCAGAATTACCCTAGATACTTGGTAGATAAGAAGGCTGGCAAGGTCGATAGAAGTATATTGGATATACATTGTGTTAATGTGTACTTTGCTAGTACTCCTAGTAGCACCAGGGTATTAGATACCGGTTCGGTTGCTAAGTGTTAGTAACTCGAAACAAAAGGCTACGGAATAAACGGAGACTAGCTAAAGGTGAGCTGACGATATGTGTTGGAAGTTTTTCCAAGCTTGATATGATCAAGCATCGCACGCTCCCTCTACCAAAGAGATTGGTGTTAAACCTAAATAATTGTTATTTGGTGTTTGCGTTGAGCATAGACATGATTGGATTACGTCTATCGCAATACGGTTATTCATTTAAGGAGAATAATGGTTACTCTGTTTATTTGAATAATACCTTCAATGGTCTTACACCTAAAATGAATGGTTTATTAAATCTCGATCGTAGTGATACACATGTTCATGCCAAAAGATAGTAATGATAGTACCACCTACTTGTGGCACTGCCACGTAAGTCATATCGGTATAAAACGCATGAAGAAGCTCCATATTGATGGATCTTTGGGCTCACTCGTTTTTGAAAAGTTTGAGACATGCGAACCATGTCTATTGGTGTATATGCATGAAGAAACTCCATGCAAATGGACCGTTTTGACTCACTTGATTTTGAATCACTTGGGACATGCAAATCATACCACATGGGCAAGATGACTGAAAAGCCTCGTTTTCAGTAAGATGGAACAAGATAGCAACTTGTTGGAAGTAACACATTTTGATGTGTGCAGTCCAATGAGTGCTGAGGCATGCAGTGAATATCGTTATGTTCTTACTTCACAGATGATTCGAGTAGATGTTGAGTATATTTACTTGATGAATCACGAGTCTGAATTATTGAAAGGTTCAAGTAATTTCAGTGTGAAGTTGAAAGATCGTCGTGACAAGAGGATAAAAGATCTATGATATGATCATAGAGATGAATATCTGAATCACGAGTTTGGCACAGAATTAAGACATTGTGGAAATTGTTTCACAACTAATACAGCCTGGAACACCATAGTGTGATGGTGTGTCCGAACATCATAGTTGCACCCTATTGGATATGGTGCATACCATGATGTCTCTTATCGAGTTACCACTATCGTTCATGGGTTAGGCATTAGAGACAACCACATTCACTTTAAATAGGGCACCACGTAATTCCGATGAGATGACACCGTATGAATTATGGTTTAGAGAAACCTAAGTTGTCGTTTCTTAAAGGTTTGGGGCTGCGACGCTTATGTGAAAAAGTTTCAGGATTAAGCTCGAACCCAAAGCGGATAAAGTACATCTTCATAGGACACCCAAAACAGTTGGGTATACCTCCTAATTCAGATCCGAAAGCAATATGGATTGTTTCTAGAATCGGGTCCTTTCTCGAGGAAAGGTTTCTCTCGAAAGAATTGAGTGGGAGGATGGTGGAGACTTGATGAGGTTATTGAACCGTCACTTCAACTAGTGTGTAGCAGGGCACAGGAAGTTGTTCCTGTGGCACCTACACCAATTGAAGTGGAAGCTTATGATAGTGATCATGAAACTTCGGATCAAGTCACTACCGAACCTCGTAGGGTGACAAGGATACGTACTACTTCAGAGTGGTACAGTAATCCTGTCTTGGAAGTCATGTTGCTAGACAACAATGAACCTACGAGCTATGGAGAAGCGATGGTGGGCCCGGATTCCGATAAATGGCTCAAGGCCATAAAACCCGAGAGAGGATCCATGTATGAAAACAAAGTGTAGACTTTGGAAGAACTACTTGATGGTCGTAAGGCTGTTAGGTACATATGGATTTTGAAAGGAAGACAGACAATGATGGTAAGTGTCACCATTGAGAAAGCTCGACTTGTCGTTAAGATGTTTTTCGACAAGTTCAAGGAGTTGACTACGATGAGACTTTCTCACTCGTAGCGATGCTAAGAGTCTGTTGGAATTATATTAGCAATTACTGCATTATTTATGAAATCTTGCAGATAGGATGTCAAAACATTGTTTCCTCGACGATTCTTGAGGAAAGGTTGTATGTGATACAACCGGAAGGTTTTGTCTATCCTGAAATATGCTAATAAGTATGCAAAGCTCCAGCAATCCTTCTGAGGACTGGAGTGAGCATCTCGGAGTTGGAATGTATGCTTTGATGATGATCAAAGATTTTGGGTGTATACAAAGTTTATGAGAAACTTGTATTTCCAAAGAAGTGAGTGGGAGCACTATAGAATTTCTGATGAGTATATGTTGTTGACATATTAATGATCAGAAATGACGTAGAATTTCTGGAAAGCATATAGGGTTATTTGGAAAGTGTTTTCAATGGAAAACCTGGATTAAGCTACTTGAACATTGAGCATCAAGATCTATAAGGATAGATCAAAACGCTTAATAGTACTTTCAAATGAGCACATGCCTTGACGTGATCTTGAAGGTGTTCAAGATGGATCAGTCAAAGAAGGAGTTCTTGCCTGAGTTGTAAGGTATGAAGTTAAGACTTAAAGCTCGACCATGGCAGAATAGAGAGAAAGGAACGAAGGTCGTCCCCTATGCTTAAGACATAGGCTCTACAGTATGCTATGCTGTGTACCGCACCTGAAGTGTGCTTTACCATGAGTCAGTCAAGGGGTACAAGAGTGATCCAAGAATGGATCACAGGACAGCGGTCAAAGTTATCCTTAGTAACTAGTGGACTAAGGAATTTTCTCAATTATGGAGGTGGTAAAAGAGTTCGTCGTAAAGGGTTACGTCGATGCAAGCTTAACACCTATCCGGATAGCTCTGAGTAGAGATACCGGATACGTATAATGGAGCAACAATTTAGAATAGCTCCAAGTAGAACAGTTATTTGGAATAGCTCCAAATAGAACGTGGTAGCTGCATCTAGGAGATGACATAGAGATTTGTAAAGCACACACGGATCTGAAAGGTTCAGACCCGTTGACTAAAACCTCTCTCACAAGCAACATGATCAAACCCAAACTCTTTGGTGTTAGTCACATGGCGATGTGACCTGTGAGTGTTAATCACATATCGATGTGAACTAGATTATTGACTCTAGTGCAAGTGGGAGACTGTTGGAAATATGCCCTAGAGGCAATAATAAATTGATTATTATTATATTTCCTTGTTCATGATAATCGTTTATTATCCATGCTAGAATTGTATTGATAGGAAACTCAGATACATGTGTGGATACATAGACAACACCATGTCCCTAGTAAGCCTCTAGTTGACTAGCTCGTTAATCAATAGATGGTTACGGTTTCCTGACCATGGACATTGGATGTCGTTGATAACGGGATCACATCATTAGGAGAATGATGTGATGGACAAGACCCAATCCTAAGCCTAGCACAAGATCATGTAGTTCGTATGCTAAAGCTTTTCTAATGTCAAGTATCATTTCCTTAGACCATGAGATTGTGCAACTCCCGGATACCGTAGGAGTGCTTTGGGTGTGCCAAACGTCACAACGTAACTGGGTGGCTATAAAGGTACACTACGGGTATCTCTGAAAGTGTCTGTTGGGTTGGCACGAATCGAGATTGGGATTTTGTCACTCCGTGTAAACGGAGAGGTATCTCTGGGCCCACTCGGTAGGACATCATCATAATGTGCACAATGTGACCAAGGGGTTGATCACGGGATGATGTGTTACGGAACGAGTAAAGAGACTTGCCGGTAACGAGATTGAACAAGGTATCGGTATACCGACGATCGAATCTCGGGCAAGTACCATACCGCTAGACAAAGGGAATTGTATACGGGATTGATTGAGTCCTTGACATCGTGGTTCATCCGATGAGATCATCGTGGAACATGTGGGAGCCAACATGGGTATCCAGATCCCGCTGTTGGTTATTGACCGGAGAACATCTCGGTCATGTCTGCATGTCTCCCGAACCCGTAGGGTCTACACACTTAAGGTTCGATGACGCTAGGGTTATAAAGGAAGTTTGTATGTGGTTACCGAATGTTGTTCGGAGTCCCGGATGAGATCCTGGATGTCACGAGGAGTTCCGGAATGGTCCGGAGGTAAAGATTTATATATAGGAAGTCCTGTTTCGGCCATCGGGACAAGTTTCGGGGTCATTGGTATTGTACCGGGACCACCGGAAGGGTCCCGGGGGCCCACCGGGTGGGGCCACCTGCCCCGGGGGGCCACATGGGCTGTAGGGGGTGCGCCTTGGCCTACATGGGCCAAGGGCACCAGCCCCTAGAGGCCCATGCGCCAAGATAAAGGAAAAAGGGGAGAGTCCTAAAGGGGGAAGGCACCTCCGAGGTGCCTTGGGGAGGATGGACTCCTCCCCACCCTTAGCCGCACCCTTCCTTGGAGGAAGGGGCAAGGCTGCGCCCTTCCCCTCTCCCTTGGCCCTATATATAGTGGGGAAAAGGAGGAGCAATCATACCTAAGGCCTTTGGTTGCCTCCCTCTCCCTCCCGTGACACATCTCCTCTCCCGTAGGTGCTCGGCGAAGCCCTGCAGGATTGCCACGCTCCTCCATCACCACCACGCCGTTGTGCTGCTGTTGGATGGAGTCTTCCTCAACCTCTCCCTCTCTCCTTGCTGGATCAAGGCGTGGGAGACATCGTCGAGCTGTACGTGTGTTGAACGCGGAGGTGCCGTCCGTTCGGCACTAGGATCATCGGTGATCTGAATCACGACGAGTACGACTCCATCAATCCCATTCACTTGAACGCTTCCGCTTAGCGATCTACAAGGGTATGTAGATGCACTCTCTTTCTACTCGTTGCTGGTCTCTCCATAGATAGATCTTGGTGATACGTAGGAAATTTTTTGAATTTCTGCTACGTTCCCCAACACTCTCACCCTTCCACCTTTGCTAGCCTCTCTAATACTGCGCACCTTTCGCCGGTATCATACACCCACCATATACCTTCCTCAAAACAGCCACCATACCTACCTATTATGGCATTTCCATAGCCATTTCGAGATATATTGCCATGCAACTTTCCACCGTTCCGTTTAGTATGACACACTCCATCATTGTCATATTGCATATCCCGGTACACCGCCGGAGGCATTCATATAGAGTCATATTTTGTTCTAAGTATCGAGTTGTAATTCTTGAGTTGTAAGAAAAATAAAAGTGTGATGATCATCATTATTAGAGCATTGTCCCAGTGAGGAAAGGATGATGGAGACTATGATTCCCCCACAAGTCGGGATGAGACTCCGGACAAAAAAGAGAGGCCAAAGAAGCCCAAAAAAAAAGAAAGAAAAGAGGCCATAAAAAGAGAAAAGGCCCAAATAAAAAAATGAGGGAAAAAGAGAGAAGGGACAATGTTACTATCCTTTTACCACACTTGTGCTTCAAAGTAGCACCATGATCTTCATAGTAGAGAGTCTCTCATGTTATCACTTTCATATACTAGTGAGAATCTTTCATTATAGAACTTGGCTTGTATATTCCAATGACGGGCTTCCTCAAATTGCCCTAGGTCTTCATGAGCAAGCAAGTTGGAAGCACACCCACTTAGTTTCTTTTTGAGCTTTCATATACTTATAGCTCTAGTGCATCCGTTGCATGGCAATCCCTACTCACTCACATTGATATCTATTGATGGGCATCTCCATAGCCCATTGATACGCCTAGTCGATGTGAGACAATCTTCCCCTCTTTTTGTCTTCTCCACAACCACCATTCTATTCCACCTATAGTGCTATATCCATGGCTCACGCTCATGTATTGTGTGAAGATTGAAAAAGTTTTGAAAAAGTTAGATTATGAAACAATTGCTTGGCTTGTCATCGGGGTTGTGCATGATTTAAATATTTTGTGTGGTGAAGATAGAGCATAGCCAGACTATATGATTTTGTAGGGATAACTTTCTTTGGCCATGTTATTTTAAGAAGACATAATTGCTTTGTTAGTATGCTTGAAGTATTATTATTTTTATGTCAATATAAACTTTTGTCTTGAATCTTTATAATCTGAATATTCATATCACAATTAAGAAGATTTGCATTGAAATTATGCCAAGTAGCACTCCGCATTAAAAATTCTCTTTTTATCATTTACCTACTCGAGGACGAGCAGGAGTTAAGCTTGGGGATGCCTGATACGTCTCCAACGTATCTATAATTTTTGATTGCTCCATGCTACATTACCTACTGTTTTGGACTATATTGGGCTTTATTTTCCACTTTTATATTATTTTTGGGACTAACCTATTAACCGAAGGCCCAACCCAGAATTGCTGTTTTTTTTGCCTATTTCAGTGTTTCGAAGAAACGGAATATCAAACAGAGTCCAAACGGAATAAAACCTTCGGGAACGTGATTTTCTCACCGAACGTGATCCAGGAGACTTAGACCCTACTCCAAGGAGTCAAAGAGGCAGTCACGAGGGTGGAGGGCGCGCCCCCCTGCCTCGTGGGCCCCTTGGAGCTCCACTGACGTACTTCTTCCTCCTATATATACCTACGTACCCCCAAACGATCAGAACAGGAGCCAAAAACCTAATTCCACCGCCGCAACTTTCTGTATCCACGAGATCCCATCTTGGGGCCTGTTTCGGAGCTCCGCCGGAGAGGGCCGTCATCACGGAGGGCTTCTACATCATCATAGCCTCTCCAATGAAGTGTGAGTAGTTTACCTCAGACCTTCGGGTCCATAGTTAGTAGCTAGATGGCTTCTTCTCTCTCTTTGGATCTCAATACAAAGTTCTTCCCCTCTCTTGTGGAGATCTATTCGATGTAATCTTATTTTTGCGGTGTGTTTGTTGAGACCGATGAATTGTGGGTTTATGATCAAGTCTATCTATGAATGATATTTGAATCTTCTCTGAATTCTTTTATGTATGATTGGTTATCTTTACAAGTCTCTTTGAATTATCCGTTTGGTTTGGCCAACTAGATTGGTAGTTCTTGCCATGGGAGAAGTGCTTAGCTTTGGGTTCGATCTTGCAGTGTCTTTTCCCAGTGACAGAAGGGGCAGCAAGGCATGTATTGCATCGTTGCCATCGAGGATAACAAGATGGGGTTTATTTCATATTGCATGAATTTATCTCTCTACATCATGTCATCTTGCTTAAAGTGTTACTCTGTTTTTAACTTAATACTCTAGATGCTTGCTGGATAGCGGTCGATGAGTGGAGTAATAGTAGTAGATGCAGAATCGTTTCGGTCTACTTGTCACGGACGTGATGCCTATATACATGATCATGCCTAGATATTCTCATAACTATGCTCAATTATGTCAATTGCTCAACAGTAATTTGTTCACCCACCGTAGAATACTTATGCTCTTGAGAGAAGCCACTAGTGAAACCTATGGCCCCCGGGTCTATTCTCATCATATCAATATCCATCACTTTAATCTTGCTTTGCTTTTTTACTTTGCTTTTTTACTTTTACTTTGCATCTTTATACCAAAAATACCAAAAATATTATATCTATCAGATCTCACTCTCGTAAGTGACCGTGAAGGGATTGACAACCCCTAATCGCGTTGGTTGCGAGTAGCTATCGTTTTGTGCAGGTATGAGGGACTTGAGCGTGGCCTCCTACTGGATTGATACCTTGGTTCTCAAAAACTGAGGGAAATACTTACGCTACTCTGTTGCATCATCCTTCCTCTTCGGGGAAATCCAACGCAAGCTCAAGAGGTAGCAGTCCCAATCGGGGGTCACCGCGCTATGGGCCGATGCCGTGTCCCAACCGCCCTTCTAGCTACAGCCCGACGTCCCAGGTAGCCCATCTTCCTTTGGGAGTCGGGTTGCTCCACTGCCGCAGCTCCCCACGTAGCTCCATCTCCATGTTGATCTTTCTCTACTTCTACTGGCTTCTACTTGTGATGAGTTTATGTCTCATGAACTAGTGTTAGTACTATTATTCTAATCACACTTCTTCAATATCTTTGCCATCAGGGATGCTCAACTTGACTTTAGTGGAACTGCACAAAAGCATCGTATGATTCGAGGGTGCCAACCGTCTTTCCTTCGATAGGTTCTACCTGGACAGGAAATTAAATCATGTTTAGGGTTTAGGGTTTAAGTCGTAGTGACCCCATCAGTAGTTTTTCTTTCGTACACGCTCTCACAACTTTTGTCTTTAGTTGTGAAGTAAATATTGGCTATGATCTGTGAATCATTGAGATGCATCAGCATGTGTGTTAGTTTTCCTTTGTATTTGATGGAATGTTATAACGGGGCAACCTTGGGGTTGGAATGAAATTGGAGTGGAAAGTTTCTGTTTTTCCGGAGAAAAAAATGGAAACGGAGAGAAACCAATGTTTCATTTCATTGGATCATGCCATCGAGCAAAACCAACGTTTAAATAACGTCTGTCACGTTCGTGTCTCACCCTCCTCCACGGCTCGACCCCACACGGTCGCTCGGCATGTGACTCACCGCAAACCGAGTATACGATAACTTTCCCGCCTGCTTGTTGATGGATCGCGCCATGGAGTACTAGTACTACTGGAAGAGATTGACGAGTTGGGGGAGGACAGGTAGCTGTAGCACGGACTCCCAAGAACTTTTTACATGCATGTTGTGGCCGGCTATTGCGACCTTTGAACACAGAGCAGTCGCGTGCACCAGGAAGCGGCGTGGGCAACGCTCTCTCGGCCGACATGCCGCTTCAATGCCGACGCCAGTGAGAGGTCGCGTCCGCTCTGGCCGGGCATGAATGCGGCACTGACCGTTTCGTGCGGGAAGCACGCGCGGGTTGTAACGCCCTCGATGCGGCTATATCTCCCACGTGTCGAGGCACGACTTAGAGGCATAACCGCATAGAAAGCAATGTCGCAAGTCGGGAAATCGTCATACATCCCATGTATTACATAATAAAAAGGGGGAGATAACATAGTTGGCTTACACTCGCCACGTCACATCAGAGTACATAAATAACATCCATCAAACAAACACTCATGGCCCGACTACGGCGCCAAAATAGAAAAGAACCCAACGTGCGACAAGGTCCTGAATCGTAATCCCAACTAGGCACCACTACTGATCATCCGGAAAAGACACATAGTATCGCTGAGAGTCCTCGTCGAACTCCCACTTGAGCTCGTAATCGTCAACTGGAGCAGAAACACCTGGACCTGCATCTGGAGTTGTAGTATCTGTGAGCCACAGGGACTCAGCAATCTCACACCCACGCGATCAAGACTATTTAAGCTCATAGGAATGGATAAGGCAAAAAATATGTGGAGCTGCAGCAAGCGACTAGCATATGTGGTGGCTAACTTATACGCAAAAGAGAGCGAGAAGAGAAGGCGAAGCACGAGCGAGAAGCTAAAGGAACATCCTGCGCAAGCATAACCCCAACACCGTGTCCACTTCCCGGACTCCGCCGAGAAGGGGCCATCACGGTAACACACACGGTTGATTCATTTTAATTAAGTTTAGTTCAAGTAATCTACAAACGGACATTAACAAATTCCCATCTGCCCATAACCGCGGGCACGGCTTTCGAAAGATCAATCCCTGCAGGGGGGTCCCAACTTAGCCCATGACAAGCTCTCACGGTCAACGAAGGAATAGACCTCCACCCGAGACACACCGATCAGACTCGGCAACCCGGTACAACAAGACAATTCGACAGGTTAAAACAAGACCAGCAACACCGCCCGAATGTGCCAACAAATCCCGATAGGAGCTGCACATATCTCTTTCTCAGGGCACACTCAGATGAGCGCTCCATACAACTAAAACCAAACCTCGAGTTTCCCCGAGGGGGCGCTGCACAGGACTCTAGTTTGAATCAACGCTCAGAGGAGCACTGGCCCGGGGGGGATTAAAATAAGATGACCTTCGGGCTCCGGAAACCCAAGGGAAAAAGAGGCTAGGTGGCAAAAGGTAAAACCAATGTTGGGCATTGCTGGAAAAGCTTTAATCAAGGCAAACTATCAAGGGGTTCCCATTATAACCCAACCGCGTAAGGGACGCAACAATCCGGGAACATAACACCGATATGACGGAAACTAGGGCGGCAAGAGTGGAACAAAACACTGGGCGAGAGGCCGAGCCTTCCACCCTTTATCAAGTATATAGATGCATTAAGATAACATAGCAATATAATGATACCCCAACAAGAAAATAAATGTTCCAACAAGGAACGGCTCCAATCTTCACCTGCAACTAACAACGCTATAAGAAGGGCTGAGCAAAGCGGTAACATAGCCAATCAACGGTTTGCTAGGACAATGGTGGGTTAGAGGATCAACATGGCAATTGGGAGGCTGACAAGCAAAAGGTAGGCATCGTAGCAGTGGCAAAGCAAAAGAGCGAGCAAACTAGCATAGCAAAGATAGTAGTGATTTCGAGGGTATGATCATCTTGCCTGCACAGTTGTCAGAGTTGACTGGATCCTCGCAAGCAAACTCAACGGGCTCCTCGGTAGCGAACTCGTCTCCCGGCTCTACCCAACAAGACAAACAAGCAACAAGGATACAATCAACCATGGGCAAGACCAAGCAATATGATGAAATGACGATATGCTATGCGGGATGCGATGCGGGATGCAAAATGCAAGATATGACAGGAAATGCATGAACCTGGCATCAACTTGGAAAACCAAGTGTGCCACTGGATAGAGGGGATGAAATTGCTTGAAAACGATATAAAGATCATTGGAATCGGAGCTACGGTTTGGAAATGGCAAGCGTTTTAAGATATAACACCAGTCTGCGATTTGCAGCAAGTAGGCACCTAAATGCAACGAAATGAAAATGCTACAGCCACCCAACATGAAAACAAAATACATGGCAGTGATGTACACAAGATGGTTAACAAAACACTAGCACTGAGCCATAGGCAAATTCATCCACTAAGAGGTTCAAACAAGCATGGAAAAAATGAATATGCAAAACAGATTCCAGACTTAGTGAAATTAACACTAGCCCGAAATTTCAGATCACGATGCTCTCTTCGGAGCAGCAAAACAACATGATACATGACCTGAATATGACAAGTAAGAACATGGCATGGAGCTACTCAACAAGCTTAACAAAACACCCAAAGTGACCTGGGGCCAAAAGGGTTCACAAAATACTCTACCGAGCTCATGAACATAGCTCGAACACAATCAGTTTTCAGACTTGGTGAAAACTGAGACATGCTGAAATATAACTCACGAAGGGATGTAAACGAGCTCGATGCACTCACCACGGTGCAATTCATGGCAAGGCAAGCATACATCCATTAAGAAGACACAAAATACAAGCTAGACATGGCAAGAACAAAGGCATAGCATGCATGGAACACTAACGGTAGCATCGGCAAAATCGCAAACAAGTTGACGATCTGCCCAGATTAACAACGAAGCAAAAGTTGAGCTCGATTGAGTCAACCTAGAGCACTCCACATATGCCAACAAAGACATGGATGGATAGAGATTAACATAAATATCAAAACTCCCTTACTGATCATCCTCAAAAGAGGCACGGATCACTAGGAAACAAGCTGGACATATAGCATCATGAACTAAAATATCCCAGACAGTGAAAATCACTAAGTCCCTGAAATCTGCAATCTCAGGTACCTCTCTTCGCAAGCTTGCACAAGACAACACACACATCCTAAAAATGCATGGGTGGCACCTCTGGAAAGAAGACAAAATGCTTAACAATTCATCCCAAAGGGGCACAGGCATATCATGCACGAATTAAACATGGCAAAAATGACAAAAGTGCATGATGAACTAACGGATCTGCGATTTAACTCACGAAGCCTCCTAACAGCATTTTGGGTATCAAGATGACCTCAAATGCAAATGATGCAATGGAATGAAATGATGTACATGTCGAGGCAAAGATTTTGATATATCATATGCCCAAAACGGAGCTACGGTTGCGGAGATACAAGCAGTCAAAGATAGCACGAAAATTAGGGTTTCGGGGGAGAGAGGTCAACCCAGATCTAGATCCAGCGGCACGGATTACGAGGTGATCGGGGCACTGTAGCACGAGTCGCCGGAGGAGCTCGTCGCCGGAGCCGGTGGAGGAGGGGAGGCCGGCGAGGCGGCGGGGAGAGGCCGGGGTGGCGCCGGGGAAGACCGGTGGCGGCGCCCGGCGGCGGTGGACGCGGCCCGCGCGCCGGCTAGGGCGGCGGCGGGGAGCGCCGGTGACGAGGGC